>NW_008751757.1:991059-992681 GCF_000715545.1 Opisthorchis viverrini
GTCAAAAGCTAAACGTTCTTCAGCAATAAATCTACCGATTGTGACCATATTTTTCGAAAACACTATCAGGTTGTCCATGCACAGACAGAAACAGTCGAGATGTCGAGGTTGGGTTCGAATCATGGACTTTCCGATCAGTGAACTGTGACCGAAATGGCGAAATGAATATAGGAACAGAAAACAGCCCTTTCGGTGACTAGCTGCTATGCCACCCAAAGAAAGCACGACGGCTGGGATACTGCCCATTTGCTCAAGCCTAGACAGGGGAAGTCGAGAAGCAGGGGTCGGGTTCGAACCACGGATATTCGTGTGAGTAAATTCGCGGTCTAACACTTGAGCCACCTCGCCAATAGTGATATGGATTCAAACCTCGTTAGTGCTCACACATTTGACTTACTTTGTACCAGCTGCTTCCTCATAAGCTTGGCTCAATTTGCATCGGAATAGTTGTAGTGAAGAGAGCAGTTCAATGACCAAGTGATCTGGGTCAAATATCAGAGGTGTGAATGGACGAACGGCAGTCGGTAATTTGGGTAGATGACATTTCAACATCGCATCCAAAGAGAGTGTGGATTGGAGTACAGGTGGGCAGTTATCCATATCACAACTGCTGAGCAGTAGTTCGTTGGGAAAAAGGTCTTCTGTTAACCATCCAATGTACTCTAATGGAGTGCACTGAGAGGACAGTTGAGCAAACGATTCCGCTTGGCCGGGTCCCATTTGTGTAGAGACCGTTTGCACACTGCTTGTGTGACAATCCTACAAATGGAGATGAGTGTAATCGATCATGGAATTGAAAAGAATGAAGCTGAAATTGATACGCAACTGAGAGGAACAGGAGGCTGAGGGAGACCGTTAGATGATCATCACAGGCACAGCCGATCCTCATCAAGTGATGTGCGAAAATGGTTCAATTCGCGACTGAACAATACTTTTGGTGGGACCTGTTGCTTGTCCACAAATGATGAATAAGTCGCTAAACCCAAAGGCATGAATTTGCGGATATACGGACTCTGAGGGGACCAGTTTGGGCACTTATACAACTCCATGAACTGCAACCAAAGTTCACCGGTAGATCTCATAGTGACGCGTGTTTTACCTATGTCATCAAGAGAAGGAAATGGCAAGAGAACACCAGCGTTGTTTTGTTGGTATAGGGAAGACTGTCAACCATCTTCAGGTAACAGTTAGCAAATTGCGAAAAAATGAGGCTGTCTTCATTGAGCAGAGTGAGATGGCGCCTGGTGGTCCTGGTGAGTCGTGAGACAAATTCACAAAGTTGAGCCAGATAGAATCGAGAGAACATTTCACTCATCGCCTATCACATGGCAGAACAACATTAGGGTTTTCTCCTACCTGGTAGCAGTGACTCGTGACCATTTCTTGCACAGATAAAAAATCAATAAGATTTGTTTTGAAGCTTACCTTCCACAGTTCATTCACGAGCTCCTGAAATCCTTCACGGACTGCAGTTCTACAAAGCAGTACAAACAGACAGAGTTCAGGGAGCGTAGAGGGAATGGAGTTCATAACATAGGGGAGTAAAAAGTTAGCAAATATACACTCATCTGCAAACTAATTTGGTTCTTTCGAGAGACTCACCTGGAACCCAGCTGAATCTC
>NW_008751757.1:992942-995077 GCF_000715545.1 Opisthorchis viverrini
GACTCTGAGGGGACCAGTTTGGGCACTTATACAACTCCATGAACTGCAACCAAAGTTCACCGGTAGATCTCATGGTGACGCGTGTTTTACCTATGTCATCAAGAGAAGGAAATGGCAAGAGAAAACCAGCGTTGTTTTTTTGGTATAGGGAAGACTGTCAACAGTTAGGAAATTGCGAAAAAATGAGGCTGTCTTCATTGAGCAGAGTGAGATGGCGCCTGGTGGTCCTGGTGAGTTGTGAGACAAATTCACAAAGTTGAGTCAGACAGAATCGAGAGAACATTTCACTCATCGCCTATCACAAGGCAGAACAACATTAGGGTTTTCTCCTACCTGGTAGCAGTGACTCGTGACCATTTCTTGCACAGATAAAAAATCAATAAGATTTGTTTTGAAGCTTACCTTCCACAGTTCATTCACGAGCTCCTGAAATCCTTCACGGACTGCAGTTCTACAAAGCAGCACAAACAGACAGAGTTCAGGGAGCGTAGACGGAATGGAGTTCATAACATAGGGGAGTAAAAAGTTAACGAATATACACTCATCTGCAAACTAATTTGGTTCCCCAGCTGAATCTCTCGTTTATGATGTTCTAGGCAGCTGAATGTGCTGCACCAGACCGCCTCATGTTTCAGTTGCTACCATATTCGAGATATCGCGATACATGTATGTTTGTAATGTACTACTCATAAGGTTGTTGAAAACTCCTCGACAGCCCACGATAAGTCTAATTTTCACGAGATTCGATGAGACACTGGCCAAATCTTCTCACAACATGGACACGACTGTGAAATTTTAACCGTTTCCTTTCTCCTTGTTCGTCTCTTAGTAGAAAGGGACCTTTCGTTTAATCTGTACACTTTGAACACTACTCACCTATCCATATGGACTAAAGCATACACATTGTTCAAAGCAACGATACTTCGGTCGATCGTATCTTTCGAGTTTACCTTTGGTTAATGAATGTTGGGAGTAGCGGAGAATTAGCTACTTATTTTGTAAAAGAGTAGTCTATATTGCAGCCCAAATGTCTCCGGAAACGGGAACAATGACGAAGCAGGGTCATTTCATTACAAACACCATAGTTCCTGTTTGAATAACCACCAGTGATTAATCGTTCCTGTGCCTCGGAAACAATCTGGTTCGAACCAGTGTTCCACTACTGAGAGTGTGCCATTAAACCAGCCGGATATTCAGACATGAAGGGGAACTATGAAGGTAAGTAGGCTTTTTTAGTCCACGAGTAAAAAATGATGGAAATCACTGGATTGTCGCAAGTGGGGGAAGCAAAAACTGACGAATTTTTGCTGGTTGTTTCATTTAGTGAAAACAGACTGAAATTTATTTCACTACTGAGTGCGAGCTATAGTATGAACGCAGTAATACATAAACTCAATATCGATGAATACAACACCGATGAACCTGATTGCCCGATCCAGAGAAGGCTCTTCCAATAATACGAACAGCGGTAAAAAACTTGGCTCCATGACGCACAGTGTGGTCTATAGGCAACTCCACAGCGCATTGTCACAGCCTCACCATGGGCGGATCAGATTTCCTACGTTGTGGTCGGCTTTGATTGAGCAGTTGAAACACCCTTTCTTTCGGCGAAACCTGTCACTCCGTAGGCTTGTGTCCAACAATTGCTGGTGCACAATGCAGAATCGCCATTCGTCCGTCGGTGTAGACCTGGGTCAGTGCAGTTACACTCTGCATCATATACGAACAAACAGCTTCACTCCAGGGAAGTTTCCCAACCAACTCGCCAATGACACGCTGCCAGAATTGCACGCACTTCTTCCAAGACGCAATGTAGAATCAATCGGTTTTACCACTATCACAGGTTTTGTATTTAGATGATGTGTTGTTCTGAGCGGCTTGCCTCGTAGTCAGTTCCGTGTGTGCCCTTTACTGGCTCATCTCGGTCTGGACTAGCGGCAATGTCAGGTTTGTACTGAAACATTCTGTCCCCTACCACTGTAACAGTGATACTAGTGATGGGGAGGCATGCAAGTAGTATGTTTTCTTCGTGAATCCGCCTGGCGTCTCTTGAAAAGTGAGATCTATTGCGGAATTTGTGAAGTGGCTTTGTAGCATTTGCTTGGATTTGAGCAACAGTCCATGAATATCCAGAA
>NW_008751757.1:996162-1001383 GCF_000715545.1 Opisthorchis viverrini
CAGTCTTGTGCCTCAGCTAATTTGTTCCAGCTACCACACACAGTGGGTGTCAGTTACACGATAAGCGACAAAGATCACCCAGCAATTTTTCTGTAGGGATGAATAGAACACTTTAAAGAGCAGTTAGGCTGATTCCCAGCTACGCCTGAAATGTCCCACACAGGTTGGTCAAACAGCGGAAGAGGCGCAGTGGCAAGAGTCAAGCCGGATGAACTGCTTTGATAATATGTTCACTTCCTACTAGGTGATTGAACAGTGTGTCTTCGGGTAACAGCCACTGCCCTGTTTGACCCGAAAACTAACTTTGACTTTGGAAAATACTTGAAACCCATTGGGTAGTCATCGGGTTCCGAAAAATTTGGTCACAATCGGTAGATTTATTGCTGAACAACGTTTAGCTTTTGACACAAGTGACTAGGTTCCGAGTTTGTCGAGATTTAAAGGCGAAAGGACAACCAATCAGCTAAGTCAAGCTAAATATCTGTTGCGTGTCGGGCGAGGGATTTTAGTGTGTTAGAGTGGTTGAACAAGTGTTGGGTCGGTGGGGAAACCTAGGGTCCGGTTGATGGTTCGGTTCCTCTTGAACGTCGTTTGAACTTTCTGTTTATCTGTGTGGGTGAGCTAGTGCTAAGATAGTTGTGTAAGTGGGATAACCTTTGGTCTGGTCTGGTTGGGATTTCCACCCCACCCCCATTTTTTTCCAATGATTCTATGTGGATCAACAACCACCTCGTCACGTCTCAACTCGGCTTATCTAAGACCGCTTTCCATACGCTCGCGAGTTCCCCACCCTCGATTCTATTCACGCAGTAATTTCCACCGCCTCAGCTATCAGCCTGACAGTGTCTCAGTCCTCGTGCTTCCTTCGGTGACATGGCAGCTAGGTCTTACAGGTGATGAACCGGTCTTTGACACTGCGATTGGAGATACTGGACTGGACTTCATCACAAAAACTCATCCTTCGCGGAATCAGGATTCAAACTCTTATACTTCAGGATAGTGTGATAAATAAGGTTTGGAGAACACATCTGAAGTACAACTTTTGAATACACAAGGAAAACCCAGACCCTAACTATCATTATTAGTGCACTGTTGTTGATGATGGTCATAATACGATTCAGAAGGTACATGCACTAATAACAGTCTTTACTGTGATTGACAGTAGTTTACAGAAGCTGTTTGCAGCATGTATAAAATGAAGGTAGTGTAAAATGTGGAGCAAGTCAAAAGGGAACTTGTTGTGTGTGGGAGTCCCTTGGTGAAAAACCGGACGCGAGGAGCATGTTTTCTTCGCAGTATAGCTGCTATACGTGTTCCATAATTGTCCGTGGGCTTGTGTAGAGTGGTTGACTTCCTGCTCCCTGCGCGCGCGCGAGTCTGTGTGTGCTGACTGTGTTCGGTTTCNTCCCTATATGTAGGTCGTGTACGTGGGCGCGTCAGCACATGAATAGTTGCTACGCTCACTAGACGGTACAGACAATCGATGTCCGATGAGTCACCTTAATGTGACGTGATTTGCGAGTATGAAAAAAGACAAGTCTCGTGATCCAGTGAGCGACTGTGAGCTGAACAGTCAAGTATGTGAATGACTGGGTATCTACATCGTCACATTCTCATGATAAAGAACAAACAAAGGATCTAATCGTTTGCGTGTTATTGACCTCACAGCATGTCACGTGGTTTTACTGTAGTAATCGTTTGCGTATGGTATTGACCTCACAACATGTCACGTGGCTTCATGTATTTTTTCTCAAAACGTGGATCAGGGTTTGTTTTCATAACAGTGTGAACGTTATATCCCAAAAGTTTGTTATCTGAGCGTAATGGGGTTTACTGTCTGATGCAAAAGATGAAACCGTGCGTTCTATGTTGGTCGTCATACAGTCGTAATCCCTTTCTACCACAGCCTCATAAATACCAAACAAATTTGGTCGTATTAGACAACGTCCCCTACTAGGCAGGGGGCCGCTGAAGGAGGATAGGTATCAATCATCTTTCCACTTTTCTAGCAAACAATTTCAAAGCTATGACTCGTTATTCGACAAATTTGCCCATTTGGGAATCTATCAGGAAGGTCAGCTTGCTGAACGCAAGCCCGAAATCTACCGAGTTTCTCAGCTCCGCTAGATGTTGACCAGACAAACAACACCCCCTCAACATGCAGCGCGTCACAGCCTTGTATCAAACCAAGGCAGCGCGAGTCAGCGTTGATCAAGGTCAGATAACGCCCCCGCAATATGCGACACGTCACAGCCTCGTACCAAAGCCAGACCGTGTGCATTGAACTAAGTTCAAACAGTGTCCTTCCAATAAATAGCTTGAGACCGTTGTACTTTTCGCACTCGCACGCACTCACGCTCTCGCACTCGCTTGTTCGGAATACAGCTGTTGTGTTCCCTTTCTGTGAGTCTTTTTCTCCGGCACTAGGCGCTGGAGTGGGTCGGCACCAGATACCTCAGATTGGCGAAATCAGCAGATATAACAAAATCAGTTTCGTTTTCACGGCAAACGCACCTGAATTCCAGCTGACTCTCGTTTATTATCGAGGGTCCGGTTGAACCAGGCCTTTCATGTTGTGTTAGAAGGCATCTTCCGGTTGAATGTTATAGGCGGTTATTTTACGATGGAAACAATCGAAACCCACGTTAGAGTGGGTACGAATCCGGTACGAAAAATAGGATCCGGTGACTGGGTTCATGGTAGGTAGATGTAGATGACTTACAGTACATGTTCAATGATATTTCTGTTTATGCTCATTGCAATGATGATCTCTACTTGTCCTTTTAAGAACGTAGAATTGTAGGCGCAAGTACTTTCCACATTAGAGTGGTCTCACAGGTACAGTAGATGGTTATATATTTTAGTTCGACTCAATATTTGGGCCAGCCAGTTTAAAGGTGAGTCCCTTTGATCTACCTGCACTTTGAGGGCTTAAATTTCGAGAACCAGTAACAATGCCCATGAGTCAAGGGACATAAAAATCAATGAAGCTCCGGTGGACTTATAATTATTGCTCAGCGGTATTGTGACTCTATTTGTTATTATCAAACTTCGTTTGTTTGACTTTCCATCTTTGTACTGTCACATCACGCCAAAAGTTGTGGCACGTTGATTGGTTCTCGCACTGTGCAAACTATTTCGTCCTAGACAGTGGAAGTCGAGAGGCAGAGGTCGGGTTTGAACCACGGTCAGTAAATTCGCGCTCTAACCACTTGGACCATCTCGCCCCATCTATGGAGTATATCGCTCCACATCGCCCCCTAATCCCTGGTGACCACATTTCGTTATGGTCACTTATTACTCGGTAGTTCCAAACTCACACAGTGTACAAAGACGATGCATTATGTAAAATCTTGTTTTTTTAATCTCAGATCGATATATATTACACAATTGTGAGCATAGTACTTCCTGTCTATAAGTGCGCAGTCAGTTCGCTGTACGAATAGAAACGAGACTTTTGAAAGCCAGTGATCAACCTCGGTGTGTAACCTCGGTGTTCAACAGGTGGCGAAGAGGTATTTGCTTGTAGGGTCGATCTTGCTATGAGAGAATGGGCCCTTCATGGGTAAGCTCTCCATGCACGTTTTTTAAACTATGAGTCACATCAGACGATAACCAATGGCGCATGCACTAGAAATCTTTCGAGTGTTCTATCCTGCTTCATTAAGACACCCAAATTTGACACTCCCTGGTGTAGGGGGAAGCCACCACATCTTGGAACAGATGCTGAGATCTGTTGTAGTGAATTGGATTGGTTCTATTTGGACTCATTTTTTGGGAGAAGAACTTGGTCCAGTTCAGCTCACATAGCAAGTGAACTGAAGTTGTTGGTAAGACTTCCGACTAAATTGGATTGCTGTTTTTGATTATCCGTGGGCGTTATGCTGATGGCGGGTTCACTGAATCAAAAACTTGTGCCCTTCTAAATGCTGGTTTCCTATAAAGCAGAGGTGTAGAAAAAAGGGGATTATCAGACGCGTTCCATTTTTCTAGGTACTGTTTGGTCAAAGGTCCCTAACATAATGGGAATACCGCATCAATTTTTGGTCGACTATCAGAAAGCATGGCTGGCGAGAACCAATTCGTGTTGTGCCTAAAGCGCGCACTTCTTGCTTGTATGAATTCTATAAATTTACGGGAAATAATGGAGGGAAAAGCCCGAGAATTGTGAATGCAATCACTTTATGAGCCAGCATTCAACATTTTCATCAGAAGTTATCTGAAAAAGCTCGAGAATTGTAAAAGCAATTACTTTTTGTGCCAACATTCAACATTTTCATCAAATGTTATCTGATTACCTAATAGTGATCAATATCTTCACAGCTAGATAACAAAAGTAGACCTTGATGATGTGATAATCGAATTTATTGCACTTTTAACTGCAGTCGGACTTTTTCATTTGCTTGTGAAATTGTGGAACTGCCAGTCGATTCACCCTAAGGAAAATCTGACCTTCTCAGGAAGTTAGGTCTTCCGGAGGCTGTAATGTTGGCTATGTAGATTTCGATGATAGTATGAAGATCTGATCTTCAGTGGGACTGACTAACCCTTAGAGGTTCATCACTCACTCACTTGGTGCGCATCACGTCATTACTTGTTTATTTTAGGCGTAAGTTTTCCCGCTAGACTCAAGGCTAGCAAAAATCCCGAACGAATTACATTTCTGCTGACAGTTTTTCTGGCATTCTAGGTCCTCAAGCGACGGCGCGTACGAACCTCCATGTGTATTACGTCTCGTAGACAGTGATTTTCATGACCGGCTTGTGAATGCTTTTGACAGAGGTAAGTAAGTTTAGCTTTTTCTGTTCGAACAGCAATAATTTTCATAAGACCATCTTATGTCTAGCTTTCATACTAATTTGGTTTAGACGAGAGACCCACACGAGAGACCCACCTGGAACCCAGCTGAATCTCTCGTTTATGATATTTCCAATTATTCGCTCGAAGTAAATAACTTCGAACATTACCCGTGGTAGAATAGGCTGACAGAAGATGCACTTCCCCTTTTTAATACAGTGGGGTTTGCAAAAGCATCTTCCCACAGGAGCTGGAGCGAGACCCAACCAATCAAGTTCTAGCTTTCTCCCACCCGCTCAGCGCGCATCGTACGAAGCTTAGTGGGCAAATCGATAAAAAAATCGGTAGACACGCGCCGGCAAATAAAGCGGCTTATCCACACGACTGTAGATCACGCATCTTGAATAAGTGAGCGTGCATCAAC
>NW_008751757.1:1001582-1016216 GCF_000715545.1 Opisthorchis viverrini
TTATGCTGACAGAAGAGACATCATCATCGCCTGACTTTTCTTGGGTTGGGCTTCCCGCTAGGGATCCCGCACCGCAAGTCATGGCTGACGAAAAATACCTTTGTAGAATCTGTAATAGACTGTTTTATTTAGAAGGTTTTGTCTGGACTTTTCAGACGTACTCAAACATTCTTGACGAAGGAAGATCTCGATGTTTTCAGGCATATTGCTCATGTGATTTGCTGCATAGGATAGGTTTCACTCAAGACAGTGATGTTGAGAACCAGGTGTAGTAAATGCGACGTTTACGAGGCCGGTGTTAACTGACTTACTCAGTTCCCAGTGACGGTCCATGGTTCACTTGCACCAAGCTGTCATCGATCGAACTTTCTCACTGATGACGAAGACTTTGTACCTAACTAGGGATAGTTACGCACGGTGGAATGCAAGTGTTTCATTCACTTTCTAATAACTTGTTTATTTCGCTTTTATGCTGACAGAAGAGACATCATCTTCATCTGGTTTGTCTTGAGTTGGGTTTCTCGCTAGGGATCCCTCACCGCAAGTCATGGCTGACGAAAAATACCCTTGTAGAATCTGTAAAAGATTGTTTTATTTAGAAGGTTTTGTCTGGACTTTTCAGACGTACTCAAGCATTCTTGGCCAAGGAAGATCCCCATGTTTCAGGCATATTGGTCACGTGATTAGCTGCATTGGATAGATTTCACTCAGAACACAGTGATATTGAGAACCAGGTGTAGTAAATGCGTCGTTTCACTGTTAACTACCCACGTGTGTTACACGTAGCCTTGTTGAATTCAAATCACATCAAGGAAAGGGAAGGCTTTGTGCACCCAGAGAGTGGATGCAGCGAACTTCATATTACATCATAAAAAATGCGTAAATGAAGTGTGGAGATACTTATATGAGAATAGAGAACGGAGAAGTCATTCCTCTAATTGGAACAAAGAAGTGTCACATGCTTCAAAAATGAACCTAGAGTAGGGGACCATAACGCCTCTATACGTTGCTTTTCGACGAAGTTGAATTGAGACTCAACCTTTACAGCGATGTTGAAGCGTCTTTGGAAAGATAACCACACAAAAAGTGAGCTGAATAGGACGAATATACGCTTTCGCTCGTTAGGTTGCTGGTAAAGGGAGACGCAAACGGTACCTTAAATGGACCTCACACCAATGGTATTCTTTGACTGAATGTGCTTTAAAAGTCTCCCCAAATTTCAGTTAGTACTGTATTCAACTCTTGAAGATATCAAAAAAATCTTTTATTGATACAAAACTACACTCGGATGAGCCACAAGACAGAGGAAACGGAAAGTGAGCTACACAAGACTATCGTGCAATATTATACGTAATATGTTACATGGAGAGGGGATACTTCTATTGAAATATCACACAGCCTTTGTAAAGCACATACAGTTGGTAGGGAGTGGCCAACAACATGCACTTTTGTGTTCAAGTAGAAGATAAGTTTGATGGAAGCTCCAGGACTACCGCTACCTGAAGAGCCCAACCAAGGGCGGAAACCGGTAATGCAGTGCTGATAGGTTTCAGTAGCCTTATGAGTAGTAGGTTTTGCTAGGGCAATATAGTCAAATGAATCAGTATGCTCATGGAAGAAAGATAAGTCCAAAATGGAGTTTAAAATAAGGCCTCTTAGGATTGGAAGGTTTTATTGGCTGAAATGAGGTTCTTCTAATCTTGGAAAACGAAAATTCTGTATTCAGGAACCGTACGTTCCTCACAAGGGCGAAAGGTTCACCGAAACTCCTTTGATTTAAGGGGATGGTGTGAGGAACACTTCCGAATGCATTAAGATCACTCGAATGGAGACTTAGATGGGAGATTCACATATCGAACAACCAAAGACAACATCAGCAATGTCCGATGGCTGGCCTCATTTCTGCTAGTTAGAAAAAGAAAAAAGAGTTCGGAGGGGATGGCATTCCATGAACATTAGAATCTGTAAATTGTTTTCGGCTTTGTAGGAACATCATAATTACAAGGCACTTTCTTTTACAACTTCTCTCTGCCATCACCTTTTCCACAATAACTTTAGGACTAACCACTTTTGTCTGTTTGGATGATATTTCGCAACCGACGGAAGCGGTAAAGAAGCAACTTTTACAGCTGCTTGTGCCAGATAGATTGGATCCACTATCTACGCAACGAATTCGCATGGTCCTGTTCACATCCTGCCCACAGACGGAGGCTAATGGTAAGTACAAGGCCAGGACTTTACATCCTCCAGTCGTTTCCTGGGCGTAAGTGGCGTATATCTATAAATGTCAGCACCATTTTTGACCTATTTTGTGATAGAAGGTTCAGGGAATCTTGAGAAATCCGAAATGCAAGAAGCGTTGCACAACGCGCAGGTTATCTTATTTTCACACATATTCATCTCCAGATTGTCGTTGGGAGTGGGTGTCTTATCAGGTGAAAAGCATGTTGTTGAGGTTTAGAATCATACTACTGATCGGGCTACTGAAAACTGTTCGACAGCTTGCGGCAGGTTACTCACTTCTTTGTGCTTATCAGATAGGCACAGTCTCCGTCACCCTTCTATTTGCACGCCAACTTTTATGCCAAGTTGTACACTCGTTTACAAATGGACTTGTGAATGGTAAACACAACCGAATCCCTCGTATAAGGTATCCTTCGTTGTTTCTCCTTAGAAAAAGGAGTGGAAACATTGCATGTTGAGGGGAACACTGTACAGAATCATCGAAATCAGTAGAGACTAACTTGAGCTACCCGAACGGTGCCTGCACTTATCGTGTTCCCTTCGTGTCTCTGAGTGGAACGAAAAATCAGTATGGTGCATGGGTCTTCAGGCTGGCCGCTGGCCCTTGTCTTGTGTTCATAGAAGAAACCGAAAGAGACATAATTTTGAAGCAATATTTCGTTCTCCGTGCCATAAGGTCACCAAACGTAGAGAGATGGTCAATGCCGGATGGCCTGGAGATCTCTACTACTACACGTGACTTACTCCGCAAAAGTGAACTTTCTACGCACGCTGGTTGCGTAAGTGAGAACGGTCATTTAGACAGTTCGAGCCAGAAGAATCTGTCCCAATTAGCTTTTGGTTTTGATGAGCAATCAGACCAGTCGATCGACTCAAGCAAGTTATGTTCATCGTTCGAGTCGTCGGGCTTTTTGCTCGCATTGCTGAGGCGCAAGCATGCTACCTGTTCAGACGTAAAAATTCAAATTAGTCCAGCGTGCGCCGGTAGAGTAATGGGAACACGATCGCCTCGCATTTCAGATGTCCGGAGTTCAAACCTCGGCACCACCAAGGCTACGCGGTATCGATTAGTCCACTATCGATTGGTCCAGTTCTTCCCTCCTCGACCCTTTGGTGTGGATTAATTAAAATGGTTGCCTCAAGACAGGAGGACGATTGTTCAGAAGAGGGTCATGTGAGCATGTATTCTAGAAAATACGATGCAATCGATGAGTCACAGGCGCTCAGCACTGCTTACATTGGTGGCCACTGTTGGCCTAGAAAAGTAGTCAGACGATTGAAAACTCATCAGGTAGCTGTTGATGAGTTCACCCAGCTTGGAAGCTCTCTCACTGTCAGCATTGTGAGGAAACATGATGAGTGCCCGGTAGGTTGACAAAGTAAAGTGGAAAAGAATTTTGTACATTTCAAACGAGAAGCCCGAAAGCATGGGTATTCTTTGAAAATGCAAGCGAAACTAGTTATGGTCTAACTACCGACTTACTGAAGACTGTTTCAGTGTGTAACAGGCGTTACAGTTCTTCGGTTTGTTTATCGATCATGCGAATCTTTCCCCCAAAAGGAGGAATTTAAGAAGAGGTATAGCTTCGAAAACACAACATATATCTGGTGTCCTAATCGCCTCACACTTATTCGTACTAAATTCATCTTATTCGTCGGATTTTTTTGTATCACGTGTGAGCTAATGAACTACGCAGTTACTCTTTTTCGAACCCATTAGCAAAAGTCTACACGGGAACAAATGTTGCCAAAATAACCGGTTGCATTTTGGAAAGTGTATCAACAATCTTAACTGTGTTCCACCCCTGAGTTGCATAAACTTCACATGTATGGAGCAGAGGGTAAAGGCTCTTAATGAGCCGTGACGTGTCCCCGGTCATCATTGGATCACTACGCAGGGAAGTATGGGACCATCGGTTTCACGAAGGATCGGAAAATAGAAAGAGAGATAGAAGACTACCATAATGACATATATGTTCAGGCCTGTCGTGAACCGGTTTGAGTGTGAAGAAGAAAGCCCTTCGGAGCGAAGTCGTTTATTGGTGACCACAGTTACAAACTATTGGACAGGAAAGTAAACACCTCATATGCATGTTGTTTTTAAAAACTGAACATCCTCACGCGTCCTCTTGAACTTTCGTGGTTATTCATTGACTGTCTCGCAGTTGTAAACGAACGCTGCAAAGCAGTTCCACAAGTTCCGTAATAAATCCCATCTTCCACTGGAGGTGAGGCGGAGGTACGAAAAAACCACATACTACTCGCATGCCTCATCAGTAGTGTCCGCCGTTACAACGGTATGTCGATTGAGAGTTTGCCCGCTTGTTTCATATCATAGCATGTCAGATAGATCAAACACTCAAACAGGTGTACGCAAGGGTTCTGTCGGAGGTGACCCGTCTGATGACAAGGCTGTTCGAGTTCAGCTCGTTGTTGGGATGACCCACCTCATCTAAGCCACTTACGCTATTGTCACTGCTACGGGACTGCATCACTTTTAGTGTGTTTTTGGTAAATTTGCTCATGTGTTACACGGTTTCCTGGACAGTCTGGTTTCCAAGAGCGAAAATCGGCCCTTGATCTGTTCCATACCTTCAAATTTTAGATTTAGTTATCAGTGCAAGGCTTTCATTTATGCAATGCATCGGGTAACTCAGGTTTTTAGACTCATTTGAAACAGCGAATTGGAGGTGACAAACTTATTAGTATTCTATTGGGTCAGTCAAAAATGCCAGCCAACCAGCTGAAATTCTTTTGAAATTTGAAAAATAACTGCTCACTTACTTAGTGTTAATCTGTTCCTTGATTGCATTCGTGAAGCACGAATGAAGTAATGACACTATTCATGAGTAGTTTACCGATCACTTGGTTTACTCTGTTCCGGCAAGTTGGGGCTTCAGTTATATATTTAGAAAGGCGGATGGCGTTGAAACCAGTACACAAGGTCGGTGCGTAACGAGTCATACCAATGTCAACTGTCAACCGAGCCAAACGATTCTCGGTAGTTCATCTGGAAGAGCTCTCGTTGCTGTGTTTTTCAACCCCAGATTTTTCCGTCTTCGTGCATATAGTGTAATTGAGCCATTTGGTAATTCTTGCTTATCGCAAGGAAAAGTGTATCCAGAATGTCAACGAGTTATCGCGGTTGCTTCGTCGTTGAGTACAATCACAGCGCAACCATTGACCATTTTCAAAACGTAGTATCGCACTAGGAAAAGTTCATCTTTTTATTAATCGGATGGAGAGGTTTAAAAGATCCACCAGAGGGTAAGCAATGTTTTTGCGAAACCTCGATCACCCACCAATTTGAATAGAACAATATTGAAGCGACTGGTAAAGCATAAATGCAAGAACCGAAATAGTGTCACAGCATTCTTGAAATATTTTAGTGGAAAACACCTTATCCATCAGAAATGCATCAATTCACGTGGTCCATGTAGCTATAGGACGTTCCATTGGTAGGTACAATAAGTGCTATTTTGTTGGAAAGCGCGTTTTTGGTTGTGCAACGGGTACTTCCATTGGAGAATGTGTCCAGCACCAGAAGCTGAGTTGGTTGGGACATGTGTTGCGTATGCCTAACCATCGTTTGCCGAAGAGAGTGCTGTTTTCCATGCCCAATGCAGAGTGGCGTAAAAAGAGAGGTGGCCAACCCATGACCTGGCAGAGGAGTATGAAGGAGATCACGAAACGCTTGGGTGCCTTCCAGGATGGAGACGGCGTGATCCTCACTGTGCCTGGTTGGAGACACTACAAGATATGACTGCCAACCGATGTCAGTGGCGTTCTTGTTGTTGGTTTTTATCCAGATTGCCTGAGTGTTTGTCTGGAGGTGTAGGCACCTCGGAATGATTGTGGTAAGCTAGCACTAAGTCCCTTCTCCGTCCACCTTCATTCTTTTCTTCACAATAGGGCTTTCGAGTAAATCATTGTTGTACGGCAGTGAACGTGTCAGACATTTTGTTGTCTAAACTATCTCCAAATGCATGCATTGTCAATGTTTCGAGCTTCGAAGGCCAATTCAAACAATCGCACTAGTTACCTGAAGTTTGCGCTTTACTCATGAGTAACTAATCTATTTATCCTAAATGTGTTTCGCAAGCTGCTTTAGAAGTTCCTTTTTCAGCCTTTGCTACCGCACGACCTGATGGGAAGCATGCTCTTCAAAATGTGAAGGCGCCCATCTGGGCACATCATCTATAAGTTTAAAAATCTGAATATTGATTTTTCTTTCCCTTGCAGTCATCCTATACGTGAACTGGTTTTCTGAACTGAATCCACTACCGATGGATTTCGCGTTAACTCCTTGGGAATTCGCCGGTGCTGTCACGTCAGCCATTCTTGGTGTTGGAACAAATCAGGCCAAGCAATTGGAGGAATTCAAACGAACGCGTTTAGAAGAGGCGAATTTAGGAAAACACATCTACCTTTCTAAGGTGAGGAAACCGACAACTATATATTTCCCAACACGTGACCAGCAGTTTTCACGAGACTGGTGGCTGTAATTCTGATGCAACAAGTCGTTGCTAGGATCAGGAAAAGTGATCATTAGAACAAATCTGTTCAGTCTTCTAGAAATTGTAGCTACTGCCAACATCCTGGCCTCCAACAAGGATATTCGAGCGGCCGGCGTGAGAATGGAACTTCGAGACTTTCATTCAAAAGTTCGCCTCTACATTATCCCCAACCACTTTATCTAGGTTCTTTTCATTATCGAAAACGGTACTATGAAGACATTCATACAGCATTATTTTGGCTTCTGCCTTGCTTTGGCATTCGTTATCTCCCCGCAATAATTAACCCTGACAAATAACCCTCCTTACTTGTAGTCCAGTGCGACTCTTTTCTGTCTGAGTAACCGAGATCTAGCAGAGTCCATAGAGGAGTTCTAGGTGTGTGCTTTGTCAGTACAAAGCCGTCGGAAACGGCGTGCTTGGCCAACTAACCAAGAAAGAGGAGACGGACAGCAGTCTGGATTTCTCTGCTGGTGATGGTCGAGCGCTTGTTGTAGTGAGCGGCTGGACTCAGCGGCAATGCGCTCAAAGATGTTGTTGACGAAGGAATTCATGATTGACATGGCCTTCGAGGAGATACCGGTGTCGGAGGATCTTGTAAATATAGATGGCATAACTCTCCTTCCTCCTTCTCTTCTTCTTCTTGTGGACCCTTGGGACCTTCCCCTTCGACGCCTTCTTTAAAGCTTTGTCTGAAACAACCTTCGGGGCCATGACGCCGTAGAGCAACGCAAACCAGAACACAAAGACCCAAAAGTTTCGGACATAAATTGGTTTGTACTTGCGCTCTGACTGGGTTGGTAAAAGGATCCACTGCTTCCCAGTTCGTGCACGCAAGTGGACCATTCTATCTATTGACGTGCTGTCAAATCCAGACAAAACTGTGTGGCACGCTCATCCCGTGAACAAGTTCCAAAGGCAAGTTTCTGTGTCGTTTCCTTCCTTACAGAGTGCACTTAGCGTGAGAATATAGTAAATGCGGATCAAAAAAGGTGCGCCTGGAAGCAAATCAAGTTCCAGATGGTGATCCGAAGGATTAGACCCATCGATTGGACCAAAGCGAAATAAAATCGTGAACGCTTGGTGTAAACTGTGTCGCCAGACAAGTTGTATGCGGATTATCGACTAGTTACTTCCACACTGTAATACATCCAGCCGTCTGAAGAGATTGTACTTAACTGTTCGACTGGGGTGAACAAAACCACCGTATTCCCAACGTCTGAAACCAAAGAAACCGGAGGGAATTCCCAACTGGACGAATCTAATCGTTCAACGTGCAAAAAGACGTCCTATTTTGTGGAAGATGCGTGATGCACACAGACGCCATCTTCTAAAGTGACCACACCAACTTGTCGAGAACGGAACATTATGAAAGAACCGTAGATATAGTCAGGTAACTTGGAAGGTAAAAAATGGTGAAAAGCACGTGTTTAGCAGACGACGTCGAACAGTCACAGCTGTACACATCAAGGCGGATGAAAGAAGTCGCCGAAACTTGGCTATTGAGTTTACACCAACTAGATTTTTAAAGTGTGGATTAAGTCTGTCTTTGAAAACAAAAATGGAGGGACTGCATTTGCAGAGTTAGGAAGGGCAACCTCTGATCGGCATGCCCGAAGTGAGAAGTTATGGTTATTTTCCGGACCGATGCTCCAGGCTCGGGTAGCACCTGAAGGGCTCACTTTTAAGCGAAGGTTGAGCAACATGGCTACCTGGATAACCCCGATTTCGCGAACGTAATTCAGATAATAGACCGAAACACTTAGACAGCTACTAGTAAAAGAAAGAAGACCTTCGCTGCGGAGTTATTTTATTAGAAAGCCTCCTACTGAACAGTTGCAAACTACTGAACAGGGAAGCAAAAGTCTCATATGTAACTTGTCTACAAAAACTGAACATCCATCTTCTCATTGAACGCGTCTTTCTGAACTTTCCTGGATATTCATTGACTGAGGCCAGCAAGTGCTAGAAAGCGGCTCCACAAATTCCGTATTAGATCTCACTTTTCGGGAGACGCAGAACGGATTTACGAGAGAACATACTACTTGTATGCCTCGTCAGTAGTACCTACCGTAAACTTTACGCCTATTAACCATAAAAAATTTTAAAAAAATGTTCAGCTGTAGCACCCTTTCGGTGCCCAACTGCCATGCCACTCAAAGGTTGCACGAAGGCTGGGATACTGCCAGGTTGCCCAAGCCTAGACAGGGGAAGTTGAGAGGCGGAGGTCGTATTCGAACCATGGACTTTCCGTCAGTAACTTTCGCGCTCTAACCACTTGGGCCATCTCGCCCAGTTTGATTACCCCTCCTTAGAACAGGTCCACTCACAATTGACTGCAATCTAGTCGTGTCACCAAACTTGAACAACAAGTTCTGTGTGTAAGAACAAATGGCTCTTGCAGATTTCCTCAATACTCAAGGAAGGAGGGGAAAAAGATGAGGTCGCGCTTCCTCGGAAATTGTGTAGCAAAAACCGGATTCTTCGTTCAGTACATGTGGGTACCGCAGTGACGCAATCAGAGCGCTCTATTATCAGGATATTAGTGGGAAGCACACTAAACTGTATAGTAGCCCATTTTCAATATAGCTGTGTCATATTGCTGGTGTTATTAATGCAGTAGGTATAAGTTTTGGGCCGAAAATAGATGCGCTAATCAGCTTCTGGACGATTGTATTGAAAACTGGGATCACCAGCGAACGATAACTAATAAGCCAGGTCAGAAACCTAACGTGTGACTGATTGTATCATGCGACTTGTTATAGGCTTGACACCTTCATACTTCAAAGTACTGCTGCAAGACTGGGCTAGTACACTGCCGAAGATCGCCTTGGTATCTGAAAAAGTCTGTAGTTAGACCTTCTCACATGGTAGGAGGGCTGGTGACTTACACACCTCTGCGTGACACTACCCTGTCATTGCGTTCAGTTCTGCTTCACGAGCGTCAAGCCCGGCAAACAAACAAGACTGGCTGCGTTTGACCATTGATGCCTTGGAATCATGGTAAATGTAACACGAAAACATCGGATCAGCAGTACGAGCGTGAGACAAGCGAGTTTTGGAAAATAACCAGTCATTTATCTAGTCAAGGACTTCAATCGGTTGGTTGCATCGGAGCACGACCCATGCGCCGTTGAGGTATCAGATATCCACTACATCTATGGCTAAATGTACTCAGTGACGCCGGACAATTATTAACGTTATTGTGTCCCCTATCATTAACACACTGTTCTCTAGCTACCCCTGTATGTTTTCCACACCACAGCCCCTTCTTCTGATCTAACCTGTGCACTGTCGCATGTTGAGGCAAACGGAAGTACCATACATACATACACCCCTCACGGCTGTCAAACCGAACTGAACTACATTAAATTTCGCCTCGAGTCTGCTCGCACGGACGTGGTTTCACGGAGTCTAACACATTGATTGACACGCTGAGGCAAACGGAAGTACCATACATACGTACAACCCTCACGGCTGTCATACCGAACTGAACTACATTAAATTTCACCTCGAGTCTGCTCGCAAGCACGTGGTTTCACGGAGTCTAACACATTAATTGACACAGTTCAGCGGTTGAGCTCACGATAACCCATATGTGACCTTTTCGCATCTGGAAGAGAATTGTTGTGGCCAGCACAACCGGATTTCCTTCCTGCTATTTGTATTTTCCATTTTTTAGCAACTTATGAAGCGCACTAGTATCGTTTTAAAATGGGCAGAACTAACGAATGAAGTTCAGCGATCCAACATTTAGGCCTCATGTTCAGATTAGCTCAGGTACCGTGCATGGTGTTGCTTTCCACCAGATTGAATAGTGAACTTGTGATAACTCTAGCAAGACCAGACCAGACTAGACCAGCTGACTGACTAACGCCTGCACGCATGCCGAATTGACCAAAGGAGCACGGGGATTGGTCAGGCAGAATGACAATGAATTGGCCAATCAGAACACAGACTGAAGGTCGTGCCCTATCGGTTGGTCTGAGCGCCATAGCCAGTTCTTGATGCTGCTTCATTAGATCAGAGATGAACTGCTGTACAGTCACGAAATTGCCTAACTTTCGAAAGGCTCAGCTTCACTCCATTGTTCACAGCCAGATACTGTGAACGGCACACCTGAACAGTAATCAGTTATAACTATTCTTCCAAATTGGTTACTGTCACCTCTGTTGAGAAAAGAGAGCACGACAGAACAACTAAACATCAGGCACAGAAGATTTCGGAACGAGTTTGTTCTCACAACTGCACAATTATTTCTGTTTCGATGTTGTTTGATGTACAAATAACACGTAGAGCATGGGAAAGTTAGTTGAGAACTCGAATTTTACGAATTCGGTCCTTCAGTAGCGTCTGTTCTATCCACTACAGATCCATCTGTATAGAATCATGTCAGAATTGGGAAACGTAACATGGTCACAGGGGGAAACTGACGTCGGTCCAAACAAAATGTCTCTGAAAGAAATTAACAGCTGTGACCTTGTCGGATTTCATGTTGAAGTGACTAGACGAACTTCAGAGCTCAAATCGGCCGATCTCCGTCTCGACTTTGTCCGAAAACAAAGAAAGCGGATCGAGCGTCGATATGGCTTGCAGGCACGATATCAACTGGACGGTACTGGTGTTGCTGGCGGTCACATTCCCGAATTGAGGCAGAAGTTGACAGCAATAGCTAGCTTGATTGAGTCCGAGTGGGCTACCATATTTCGATGGCCATGTAGGCGAATTTGTTCTCTTGTGGCGCGGCACTGCTCTCATTTGCTCCGTGAAGCGCTGCAAAAAGAGAAGACGCTTTGCTTGAAGTTATCAGACCAGACATCAGAAATACAGGTGAGCACATGAGTGACATTTTTTGTAAACTTTTCCAAACTTTTCTTATCCATAGCTTTTTTATTTTAAAGGTAATCACGGTAAAATTTCAAGGATGCTTGCGTCATCTGCAGCTTCCAGAATTTGAGCAGCAACAATGTTTGACCATGGTGTTATCTTGGTCGGGGGGGGGGCAGACATATTAGATGTCCACTCTGAGGTGTACCAGGAGCTTTTGGGACGTTTGGTTTGAACAGAACCTCGGATAGTGGGAATTGTCTCCCTTGAGCGAAGACTCTAAACTAACCCCCGTTCTGAAAAAGATGATTGTGTTTGAGTAGTCTGCCTGACATGGAGATAATCAACTAAAAGGTTTGATGCCTTCCCGATAAGCATCAGCTCGTTCGACTTCTTCCTCACTACAGATGCTCACATTTTCCAACGAAGATCAGGGGCGTATGGCCCCCTTGCGTTTCAGAGCAGAGTAGGTGATGATTTAGTCTTATTAGGACTACAGAATGGCTTCAAAACTCATGTGTGTAGCAGAGAAAGTTACGTTTCCTCATGAATGAATGGAGCTGTCACAATGAGCCCCCCGTCTTTGCTTTCCATTATTCGCTCAGAACAGTTCAAATCTTCCACCCACACAGGTCCAATCGTTGCTGTCCCCCGATTACGTATCTAGTAGAGTTGAGTCGTCAGGATAACTTCATCGTTTTGCTCATAAGGTTGCTCCGAAAGTGTGACAAAGCAGATTATTTCAAATTGCTTCCGTATGATATATTTTCAACGCTCTCACACCTTTGTTCTTGCTTATACGGCTCACGTCAGCAGTATTTGTTTGCAACGCACATATCCTGCCTAATAGGTGGAGACCTCTAATACCAAGAATACAAAGGAAAGTGCGTCAGTTGATGAGTGACAAAGTTGTGGTGAGCCTTCCAAACTGTGCCTCCTTTTGAGACTCCAACTGATGGTATGATGCTCTGGAAAGCAACGTTGATAGGGATAACTCGTCTAGAGTAAGCAACCAATCACGAAAACCAATATATCGCGATTCCTGAAATCAGGCCCCCTTGCTCCGCAAGAACCAAAAGACTGGAACATGTCCAGCTTATCCACACCAGAGTGAACTTAGTAATATTTTGTGCAACTGAAGACCAGCTTACATTCTGGTTTAAAAAATTTCACTCCAGACATTCACTGCCTTCCGGTGTCGGTAAAATCAGTAATTTCCTTCCCGGAACCTTGAAAAAACAACTCTGACTTCTCTCCACTTTATTGTTCTCTTCCTTAAAAGCATGCTAAACTAAAGAAGGAAATCTATGGTCCCCGGATTGTTATTCAGTATGGAATAGCAATGTGAAAAAACAACTCCAGATTTTGAGGAAATGGTCTATGATGCATGGTTTTATCTTCCTGTGGAAACCCCAAGAGTTGCTGCGGACCATTTTACTGAACTATTTCATCACCTTCTCGCAGTACTTCGGGACGGTCGCATAAATTGTCTTATTTCCATTGTTTGGTCAAGTATTTACTGCGACCCGGGAATTCCTCGATTCTCTGCAGTAATGACAGGGAGCACCGAAGACGCAGGAGAGTACGGTTGAATGTGCGTCTGTCGGGTCATTGGTCTCCTACAGTTGGTGCAATTCTTGTCTACTGACCACAGCGTGGATTCCACCACACGTGTTCAGGAGCTCTTAAGTCGTCTTGATCGATGGCCAAACTGCTTGGATTTGAACAAGTTGAACCGGGTGCCCATCCCCATCGCCAAATGTTGAGTTACAGGGCTATGAGAACACAAGCTGGCAAGCCAGAAAGTGGCCGTGTAGTGACTGTTTGGTTGGTACAATAATATTAGAGCGTGGATAAACCGAAACAAAGTAATCAATAACGAATGGGAAAACCAGTGAATACAGGCATACATGCTTTGTTAGTTTGCTGCGTCATCGCATTTTTGTGTACAAACGGAAGACTGACAGTTTATTGGCGATTCACATTAAAAAAACTGAACGCTACACTTGTGGATGGAGAGCTTGTACTACTCCACGGTGGTAGAGTTCACACTTGGGTCCTGAGTTAGTGATCTGTTAAAAGTAACCCTCCGGGGACTTGTATCAGTGAGTTGTATGCAATGTATATCAGCATCTGTTTAACGTTTTGCATGAACACTGCACATTTGACTTTTTTTCGAAGTTCAATTTTTTTCAGAAGCCGCATGCATGTTAAACCCATCCTTGAAATGTTGAGTGTGGTTCATACTCAAAGCCAAGCCCACAACGAAGTAAAGTCCCACTGGGGATAATGCGGCTGTATCAAATTCAGCGACCTTGGTGGTATTAGGTACATTTTCTTTCGTCTTCAAGGAAATCCAGTCCAAATTAAAGCTTTTACTGGCTCCAAGGGTGATCCCGTGAATGTATGACCATTTCGAGGACTAAAGTTTCTCACACCAGACGATGTCNGTCGTCCATCCTTGTAAGCCGGATACATAATGCTTTCGAAGGATACACGCGCAAAATAACCCTTCAAGTTCAAATAGGTCCGGGTTTTGTTTTTAACGCAAGTCACGTGCACTTAGACTTGTTTTGTTACTTTGTTGCACTCTGTTTCAGCACTTGGCCCACACTACGCTGTTCTACCTGATACAGTACTTTGGAGCTATGCCACTCAAAGGAAATCAAGAGGACAGACTACTGTTTTTAATGAAATTGAGTCTTTGGTTTGCTAGATTATCAAGAAAGGATGACTCCTCAACTCCCCTGGAAACCGACTGGGTAGTCAGGGTTCTTCAAGCATTCGATGGGGAAGCAAGGACGGGCTTTCTCCGGAAGAATCCTTTTGGAAACTCAGAGGTATGTGTCAAAACAGAACACCAGAATTCCACATTTATTTTGATTCAATTGAGTCTCTTGTGAAAACTAAATTGATTTGCAAATGAGCGTACTGCTCGAAAACAGTCCAATTTGGGTTCAAGTAGAACATAAGTTTGACGGAAACTCGGGACTGCGCCTACCTGATGAGCCCCAAGAAGGGCGAAACCGGTCGTGGGTTGTCGAAGAGT
>NW_008751757.1:1016341-1026229 GCF_000715545.1 Opisthorchis viverrini
ATTCAGTTGAGTCTCTCGTGAAAACCAAACTGATTTGCAAATGAGTGTATTTCTCGAAAACTGTGTTATAGTTTATTCTATTAAGAGGAAGAAATAACGAGCAGATTCATCTAGTATGATTTGAATGTTTAAATATCCCCATGGTTTGAACAAAGGTAAAGTGACGAACACTGATGCTGGGTTAAAATAAGTCTCAAAAATGAACTACGCAGAGGAGATTTGTTAGTGAAATGAATAGTTGGAGACACAAACGATTAGTTGCCTGCTCCCCACATCGCATCTGATTGGATGCAGGGTGACTTGGTTTGCTGATTCGTGTCACCTGACCAAAGCAGACTCAGCGTTCGCAGGAGACACAAACGATTAGTTGCCTGCTCCCCCAAGTCGCATCTGATTGGTCTGCTGATCCGTGTCCCCTGACCAAAGCGGACTCAGCGTTCGCACGAATCGTTTTTGACAGCAGAGCACCGGATTCCGCAGACGTATAGCGACTGTGGGAAAAATCACAAGTCTCATAACTGGTGGACCACATGTTCGAATATCATACCGTCCGTAAGAACTTATTTTTGTCCTTCTTTCCTTGGGAAGTACCTCTGTGAACGCTACTGGAGCAGTGGGAAGCACTTAAATCCATACCTTATCACCCGAGCTTATTTTGATGAGATTTCCAACACAAGTGATAAGGTTGTAGGAGGCCACGGGACTTGTAGAATTTACATCCACCGAAATCCCCTTTGAAAAGTCTTCCACAAGTCCATACCAATACTGGGAGTCTCAAGGGAATAATTACCCCAGGACAGGAGGGAAACTGTTCGAACAAGATTGATGTAGACGGGAATTCTGCAAACAGTGTACATTGCACTCGACAGCTGACTATAGCCTCCACCAAAAAGAATATCATTGTAACCACCTTATCACATCCATTTCCAAAACCAGGCAGGCTTCTGGTTCCGGCAACTTCTCGTAGCCAACAAACCATCTTGTGAGCGAAAAAGAAACGTCTTTGCTGCCGTCAGACTGAGTGAGACTGGATTTATCATGCAAACACGTGGCAGATTGCTTTGCCATCTTTAGAAACGTGCTATGGATGGTAAGATACAATTGGTGATGTGGCGCCTGGGAGGACACACGCACTCTAAACCGAGTCGGCAGCGACCGTTTCGAAAGATGTCTGATGAGTAAACGTGTCGGCGGGTTCTAGTCTAGTTGGCATCCATCTTTAATCACCTCCTTTTTTCGTTAGACCAATCCCGATTCGTATTCTAATGGAAAAGGAGATAATCCACAAGTCGCGGAGCTTTCGACCCGAGAATTCGTTACTCGGGGGTCCAGTTAACAATAGTTTGTTGGACACCAACTGCCTAGGTGATGGACTGTGGAGCAATATCCTTCGCGGCTGATCAACCACTTGCATTCAAACGGACAGTGTTCGGTTGCTAAAAGGAAGACAGACGGTTACAATATCCTAAGGAGCTGATGATTCACAGCGGGGATAAAGCATCCGTGCAGTACTCTACAGCTCAGATAGGATCTTAATTGATGGCTCAAGACCTTCTGTACAATAGTGTGAGAGCGAATGAAGAATCAGTGGAGAACTTGGAGAATACGAATAACAAAATTTCAGTTCCATACCAAGTAACGTCAGCAAACGACTCGAAGAGAAATTCCACTCGGGAGCACGCGATCTGTTTTTCACTGCGAAACAAACCCAAATAACACAAGGCTGTTGCGGTTCGGAGGAAAGAAAACGATTGATCACTGAATGGATCAACCGTCGGTATTCGTCGTGAGATGGCAGCCGCGGGTGAAGCCTGGACATCGGATAATACTCTACTTGCATGTCTCATTAGTAGTATACACTAGCGCTCTTTTATCAAAATGCAAGTATCTTTTCCTTTATCTGTGAGCTGAATATCGTTTGTTGGTAGGAGATTTGAGCACACCGAGCTCACACCGAGTTTTTCGAAAGCCACCAATCACAAGCCATTCGTGTGTCAATCCATCAAAGATCAATAACATCAATTTAAGGAGTTCACTTACATCACCGCACGGCCCTTTTTTATAAATTAGATTCTAAATAGGAGCGCGTAGTCTGAAACGGGAAATTTTCTTCTAATGGACTTCAATAGCTCGACCATTTTAGGCTAAAAGGCTGGCGTAAATGCGTATTCACGATGATAACACAGATCGGATGTAGGATAGAGAGGAGCGAAAGGAGTTATTTTCTCGGTCCGAGCTAACCGGCAAGACCAAATGAACACTGCATATCATCGAACTCAGCGGCTAGAAAGGTCCTATTAGCAGCTAGTTGTGGTATACAAAGTGTTTTGGACCACAGTCCCTTATTGCCTTCTTATCACCGTAAGCCCTGGTCTGGATAGCCGCTTGATCACCTGGTGCGCTTGGCCAAACCAGAAAAAGTCAATGACCGTGCGAGTCAGCTGCTTTGTTGATCACTGTCGCGTACAAGCGGTCAATGACAAGTTTGAAGAGGAAAGGTGAAAAGGGACAGCCCTGTCGGACACCACTGGATGTGGTGAACTCAGAAGAGAGCTTCCCGTAGACCTTTACACGGCCGCGGGAGTTGGCGTACAGCGCCTTAATGAGGGTCAAGAATTTATGGGGGACAGCTTTGCTCCACAGACACTGCCACAGTGCTTGGCAGTCCACAGAGTCGCAGGCATTGCGGGTTGCTGGAAGCAGTGTCGCTGTTCCAGAATCTGTCGGAGGGTGAAGATTTGATCGAAGCAACCTCTTGCAGGACGGAACCCAGCTTGGTTTCCACGGATCTGCCTCCCTCTGTGCTCAGTCAACCTTCGAAGGACAAGGTCAGAGAGCACCTTCGATGCCACACCTAACAGCTACTGCAAGACTGGGTGGGCTCGAACCCTAGCCTCATGCTTGCGCATGAACCGATTGAGGTAGTAGACAATTTTGTTTACCTGGGCAGCTGCATCAGTCCCGGTGGTCTCACGAAAGATGATATTTCCATCCGAATTGGGAAGGCCAGAGTAGCTTCTGAGAACCTACGTCACCTGTGGCGTAGGCGTGACATCAGCTTCTCTGTCAAGTGTCGAGTTTACAATGCTGCGGTGCGCTCCATATTACTATATGGATCAGAAACCTGGCCGCTCCGCCCCGAGGACATCAAAAGACTTTCAATGTTTGACCATCGATGTCTCCGGAGCATTGCCCGAATCTGGTGGGAACACCGGATCAGCAATTCTGGAGTACGTCGAATGGTATTCGGGAGAAATAACTCACCCTCGATAGATGAACTGATCACACTGCACAGGTTGCGCTGGCTTGGCCACGTGCTGCGTATGCCAGTCGACCGACTTCCTCGAAGGGCTCTTTTCGCCCAACCATGTGAAGGGTGGAAGAGAGCCAGAGGCGGTCAAACAATGACTTGGCAGCGAAGTATGAAAGCCATTACCAGCAAACTCAGCTGCGCTGGTCACTGCCGTCTTCCTGGCTGGGGACCCCGAGACGGGCCAAATCAATGGCTAGAGACATTATCAGACATGGCCCAGTCGCGCCCTCAATGGCGCTCGTGCATCCAAGCCATTGCGTTTAATGCATAGCTCCTTTTCCACCCCCCCCTCTTGACAATCCATTGACAGTGCTGTATGTACGCATCAGCTCCCGCCTGCAATGCACAGCTACCTACCCCTCCCCCAAATCATCGGTGAACGCAACTGCGTCAGCTACAACCACTGTACGACGAGTACGCGGTTATTACAGCTGACAGTGATGATGATGACGACAAGCGGTCAAAAAAGTGATACCGAGAATACAACTCATCTGTCTAGGAAGAGTGAAGAACAACCAATCAAACCAGTCTCAACGAAAACGGTTATTCTATTGGCTGTTATATAGTCCCATTACTTTCGGAGCTGGTTCTCCCAATACACGGTTTACTTGGATGCCAGTTACTCAATAGCTTAAGGCGTCACCGGCAAGGCTGGTAGAAAGCGGAAGCGCAAGATATCAAGAGCGCTTTAGTTGCAGCAAATAGCCATACCCCATGTCACAGTACCAAAGAAAGGGATGTCAGCAAAACAACATGCTAAAAAGATGAAACTGAAATTGGTCCTGAAGAACCCAACAAACTCGAATGAGATATCGACTTCAGCCCGGAGTGAGTAACGCAATTCCATCAGGATATTCTTCAAGTGCAAAAGGACACGCAGCCTAAGTGATCAGCTTCCTGCACACGTAAAAGAGCTGTGAAACCCTGGTGAGCCATCTGACAATCCTGTGCAGAAGAATTGAATTGAAAACAGAATCGCAGTAGAATAGACCACCCTGACTGTAATTTTTGTCCTCTATAATGGCACAAGAACGGTACTCGACGGCAGCCGTCGCAACCAGTGTGCGACTAGTGTGTGTTGTACAGGTTGACTGATTACCGAGAGAGACAAATTTCTAACCATCAAGCCCTGGCGGAAGATGTCTTGACCTTAAATTTACCTTGAGAAAGTTTTCCAAAAGCGTGCTTCTTTTAGACGTCGAACGGTGGTCAATTTTCCTCACCAGAAGACTGCTTTTGACTCTCAATCAATCGTCGTCCTACATTCCGGCGGTGCCCGTCGATCAAAGATGTCTCGTTTGAGTTTTTGTACGCGTATACACCGGACTGACGCCCCTGACCATTCCTCTTCGACCTTGTCATTGATGTGTTGCTTGAAACTCCTCTGCTTGCCTCTGAAACCTGGAAGGCAGAAATGCTCCCGAAGCGTCCACTCACAGATAATCAATGTGCGAACGACAGTGCCCTCCTTGGTTCAGATTCCTCAAAGAGCAAGTCATTTTAAATAAACTCAATAACTCTACCGCATGGTTTTGTATGCGCCGCAAATTGTCGGTTGTTGCTACAAGACTGGGTGAGATCGAACCCAGACCCCATGCTTCCAGACGAACCAACCGACGTGATGGGTAAATTGACTTACCTGGACAGTCATATAAGTTTCAGTGAACTGGGTGAAGACGAGAATACTTCTAGGGTTGGAAGCCTCTGCTAACTTCTGTTGACGCAGATCATGCACCGCGCTGGTGCATACTGCTTTATGGATCAGAAATGTGTCCCTACATGCNAAAGATGTCAGCCTCCAAAGCATCGAACGGGTCTGGTGGGAACATTGGACGAACAATGCTGACCCAGGCAAGAAGGTCTCAAGAGGAAAGAAACTTCATGCGATGGCTGAGCTAGTCACTCTTCATAGCTTGTGCTGGTCGGAATGAGTAAGCGCATCTTAGGGGATCACCTACCTCACTTAGCCTATTTCACCCAGTCCTCTGCTGAGTGAAAGAGAAATGGACATTCCCATAGCCTAGTATTGAACTCTAAAAGAGCCGACCAGTGGGATCACCTACCTCACTTAGCCTATTTCATCCAATCCTGTGCTGAATGAAAGAGACCAAGAAATGGACATTCCATAGCCTAGTATTAAACTGTGAAAGAGCCGACCAGCAAAGCTAATCGGGCTTACAACTGCGATCTCCCTGGATGAGAACTTCGGGACTAGCTTGGTGAAGCGGCTAGGGACATTGATAGAAATGGTCACCGGAGCCAAACAGTCGGTTCTTCATAACTATCACCTTAAATGCGTAGCTGCCCAGTTTCACATTCTCCCAGAAAGTTAGAATGATTTAACAGCAACTAACTCACTATGTTATCGCCTCCAATGCCGGATTATATATCTTCTGCTCTATACCACATTCCGGTAACTGAGACTTCAGTAGCAGGAGCCGACGTACCAATGGCCATAGGTTTATAGGTAGTAAACTGTCCGAGTGGCTTCTGGTCTGCAATCTGAATGTGATGAGATCACAACATCAGGTTTGACAAGTTCGAGTATTTCACACAAAGTCGTTTGTTTCCCCCTTAGAAGTTTCAAGCTTTTCTGTATGTCTGTAAAGTTCGTACAGAGTAACTCGTGACCCCCATTCCTAGGTATTCTTTCGGTGAACCTTAACAGAAGACTGGATGATTATATCCTTTATCTCCAGATAGAGGCTTTTTCTTACCCGGTTAGCCCGGTGAGTGACCCTCCAGTCTTCTCTTCTGACGAACCGGTTCGAAACCTGCAATTTTCAAATTGTTTATCGGTCCTTGGTTTGGAAAACTCTGCGCAGCGGGTTGCTTCGTCAGTCAGAAAGTTGGGGTTTTGTACTCTCTGCCAGCGATGGAGCTTTAATGGCTTTACCTTCCGATATGGCAGCCTTTTACTATGAACCCGCTGCTGTTTTGGTGTTACCAAGCGTTTGAAAGATCGCCTATGTCATGTTTGAAGGTGCTTGATAGAAGGAAATTCCTCGTAAGGCGGGAACGCTTCATATAAGACTGCGAGCTAGTCTAAGTCTACATTTTGAAAGAAAAGCAAGTGTGAAGCAGATAAATTTTCCGGACCACTAAAAACCTGAACATACCTCAAAAAAGCATGCATTTTTTCACACCTGGCTTCGCGTGTGCACGTTCGTTAATGTTGTATTCTGAATTTCCAGGTACTTGCTTGATCATTCCAGATAGAATGTTCACTGTCGAAGCTTTTGCGTTGTCCTGTTTGAGTGCACACTGTTTCCCACTGGGAATTTTACTTCAAGTAGAACATAAGGTTGACGGAAACTCGGGGACTGCGCCTACCTGATGAACTCCAAGAAGGGCGAAACCGGTTGTGGGCTGCCGATGAATTTTAGCAACCTTATGAGTAGTGCATTACAAATTTTACTTCTGGTTTCAAAGAATTTGATGGATTGGAGCCATACGGTTATCATCATTATCACGTATGTAGGGCACTGTAGCTATAGCTGCCAGATTTCTTTCGCTGAGATACAGGAAAGGGTGGCTAATATAACTAGGGTATGAATCAAGTGTGTGGGGTGATCGGGGGGGGGGGGGGGGGGGGGGGGGCTATGTATTAAAGGAAGCAATTTTATTCATGCGCGTCGTTGAGCGCGTGACTGCACCATGTGTGCTAATATCTCCAACCAATTAAGTTTTTCCGTCTCGCGGTCTCAATGCAAGGAGACCCCCCCCGCCCTGGACGCACTGGCATTGTCTTCGCATTGGGTAATGCGGGTATTGATTTGGCCAAGGTTTAAACTGCATCGGAAACTATCATTTGGTTGACCTTCCTGATAACATCTGTGTCTTTAAGCAATGCGCGCACTTGTAGCGGATGTTTATCACTAGGCCCACCTTATTCAATAGATTCTACTAACCTACCATTACTACTACTGAACGTCTCACTGGTTTCACACTCCCTAATCTAGAAGATCAAATTGCTCAAAGAACTGGAGGACACTTTTGAAGACCTTCGAGGTTTGTCAGAATCGTGGCGAACCAATACGGACGCATGGAAAGAATTGGTCGAGGTAAGTTTCTCGAGATGAGATAGCAGAGTTTTTGGTACTCTGCTCGGAAAGTAAATAAATAAACATGTGATAATATATCCGACTTTGATTATTTCTTCTCATGAGGGGTTACAACTTTATTCATCTGGTCTTAATTGTCCATGGAGATTTCCTCGTGAAAGTAAAGCCAGTCTCTGCTGAAATGTTATGTGCATCTGTTCCACCCTTGTTGGGATTCTGCTGAAATGTTATGTGCATCTGTTCCATCCTTGTTGGAATTCATCGGCAGTGCGCATCTCAGAGAGTTTCGAACACACTACTGACTGAACACTTAGTCATTTGACCACGAGTGTCTAGTGAGCAGCGTGATTAGCCCGAAATTAAACGTGACACAAAGCCACTCATCGCTCACTCTTGGGAAGCAAATCACGTGGTCACGTGTTGACGAGTTCTCAGAAGGAAGTTTTACTCATCCTGTGAAATTACTCTGACTCTGATCTAATCATAGACCAATGGTGGTTCGAGCAGATTGAAGGATGAGTGACGCTGTGTTGTCTAAATGAGAGCCAATCACACGCTTGATGGACGGCTCGCGACCAGACGGCTAGATGCTCAGCCATTGGCTGGAATGTGGCAGGTTCGAAACTCTCTAAATTTCGTCTAATGCTCACTGCGGATGATTCCCGACAAGGCCTGCAGTGCTTCTAGACTTTTCAAGATAGTTTTGCTTCATTGACAGAACCAACTGCATAAAACAACACGCGTTCACCTCTCTTACCGACTTGTGGGCATACACTACTGACTAAAAGCAGTAGCTTGTCAGTGAGATGTAAAATGCAAGCTCAAACTCGTTACAGCCATCACGTTCATGGGGCTACTTACCCGGGGTTGGAGTAATGGTAACTCGCTTACCACGAATGCCAGAATATCGCACTAAGTGAAACATGCGGCGATCTTTGTGCATTAAATTCAGTTGAAGAATAGCATAAACGAGAGCTCCCGCTACAACCAAATCGGTGTGCAAATGAGTGAATTTCGTGAACTAGGTAATAATCCAAACTGCATGGGTACGATAAACAGGTACTCCTCAGATGGTTAGCATGGTGCAGACATTTTTTGACGAAGGCACATGATTTTGGAAAAGGATTAAAGCAAGTTATCAAGAATACTGACAACACGGATTCGATCTCAAGGGCTCTTCTGAATTGGCGGCGTACCTCCGTTAGTGTTTTTGTTTTGGGAGCAACGGCGTCAATTTGGTTTTCACGAAGGACTCAAATGAATCTGTCGTTTATGACATGCTGGTTAGTAGTTCCCCATAAACTCACTGATATTATCCACAAGTATCTTGATGAGGGCACTCGCCTTCTGTTGTGATAGGACAGCAAAAATTTCACAAGTATGGGAATGTACTACTGAAGACATATGTGGGTAGAATATGTTTGCGGTTTGAAACACCACTCCCGCAGTTAGCCGAAAATCAATTTTTAAAGTTATTGGTTCATTCGAACAAGTGATCCCATACAAGTAAACTGAGTTTTAAAAAGTTGAAAAATAAGCCCTAAAATATTAGGCTACTCGAAAACTGTGCAAATGAGCTTCGTACATGATTCATAGCACTCTTAGTCAGTGGCCCCATGTCACATCTTTCTCTTTGATTTCTGCTTTCTTTCCATTACGTCCCGCCGCACGATTTAGGAAATGAGCGGTCACCCCTGATCTGACAACAGAACGGTTCGCTGTCTCCGAAGCTTATCAGTTTTCTATTTTTCCCAAGGTGTCTGGCGAATCGACGTTTCAGAATGTGGCAGACGTGGCTACTTTTACCAAGTGGATGGAGTGAAGCGTCCACTTTTAGAGGCCTCTGACTCTGACAGTTTCTGTGCGTGTGTAGACGGAGTATTGCTTTTCATACTTCATTATACGCCCCGTCTGAAAAAGCTCCCGTATTCAGCGAGGTTTTGATGTTTCCAGGCAACTGAATGTGCTGCACCACGTCGTCTCATGTTTCAGTCGCTACGATATTCGGGATAGCGCGATACATATATATTTTTGTAATGCACTACTCATAAGGTTGCTGAAAACTCTTCGACAGCTCACGGCCGGTTTCGCCCTTCTTGGAGCTCATCAGATAGGCGCAGTCTCCGAGTTTTCGTCAACCTAATGTTCTACCTGAACCCAAATTGCAAGAAATTAGCAAATATACACTCATTAGCAAATTAATTTGTTCTTTTTAAAATTTAATCCCGAATTCGATCTAATTACGATTGGGTCGTGTTATTCGCACATTTCATGCATCTGTTTCCTCCTACGTTCACAGGGTGAGCTGACACTCCTTTGCCCACTTCCCGGAATTCCCGCTGAAACGGCTGTCTGTGTGACTCACAGGTTTCTCGTTTGGATCACCATCAAACCTGAAAGAGTAAGTGACCCGATACGGTCCTCGAAACAGCAGCGTTGTCTATCAAAACGTTTCCAAACCGAGGGGTGTATATAAAGTCCCCCTTCCATTTTTCTCACTAGATGCTGATT
>NW_008751757.1:1026715-1027291 GCF_000715545.1 Opisthorchis viverrini
TTCGAACCCGAGACCTCGTGACTAATATTTTGGACACAACTAGTCGGCCCCCGAGTGACTGATCAGCAGTGTGATTAACACTCACTTGGACAGGATTTAGTGTCAGTCAAGGAAGTCGCATCATGTGGTCACGTGCTAACTTGCTCCTCGACTTCTCAGATGGAAATATCACTCATCGTATGAATTATTCCTCTTTACGGGGTACTTATTGTTTGCTAGTAGCGTGGAGATGTTTACAGTTCAAAACCGCTTGGCGTCACTTACAGGACGAAGTCTCCACTAAAAAAGTACAGGGAGTTGAGGCTTCGTGCTTCCCTCTTTCACAGGTGAGTGTTTTATACTTTGAGCATATGTTTGTATCCATGCCCGAAGAAGGGAATATTGGACAGGTTAGGCATGCCTGAATCAATCTGCTCACGGGATGCCAAACTCATCACGAAAGGTCCTAGATTCTATGCAGCTTTGTCAGACAATACTGGTGTGAAAATACGCTAAGACATGCAGATCTCAAGAAATGTATCTATGAGATACGGAGGTGCATGTAGAACCCTCTTTTTCTGGAGGATGAACTCTCCA
>NW_008751757.1:1028590-1056247 GCF_000715545.1 Opisthorchis viverrini
TACATACTGAACGGGCGAACAGCTTGAATATAATATAGTGTAGGCTGACTGCACTTTCGTCCGCTGTTCGATTATTTCACTGAGCCTCTCCATAGAACCAGACAAGGCGCACCGTGTCATTACCCAGGCAACAAACTAAGTGAAACCCGCAGGTGCACTTTTGTCTACATACTGAACGGGCGAACAGCTTTCGACGAATATAGTGTAGGCTGACTGCACTTTCGTCCGCTGTTCGATTATTTCACTGAGCCTCTCCATAGAACCAGACAAGGCGCATCAAACCGTGTCATTTTCTTTGCTTCCTGCCATCGTTTCAACCCAGCTTCCCGTCCTCCAACTTACCAAATGGCTGCATTTTTCATCAAACTGTAAGTGAGTTGACTGCACAACACTGCCGAAAGACGGGGTCCGATTTGCCAGACATGCGTGATAACGCCACACTTCAAACAGTCCGGCACTGCCACAATGCGTGCCTTCGATGGCAGGTGAGCTAAAGTTATGGGTTCTGACACTTTTAGTGGGTACGGTAGGGAGAAACTTGTATGTTTAGTAACGACTTGTGAAAGCGTTCAACCGCCTGGGTTCGAGTGATAAGCTGTGATGCATAGTGAACTCTCTTTGTAAATTCCTAAGAACCACAGTGCTAAAGTCCAGTAAGTGCTCTTCCTCTAGTGAACTCTCCCATGATAAACCTTTTTTTACATCTATCTCTGAATCGTATCCACACAAAAGTTCTGAGTAGTGCTTCATTGCCAACTGATGTCAAGCGGCGCCAGTGAAAAGTGTCGGTTTTCATGTCCATCTATTCTCCCGTTCTCTAGTTTCAAGAAGCAGTTCAAGCACTGATCAAACACGAGCTGAGTAGCCTACTGGAAGGTCGTGTTGCCACCGCTCCCGGCACTTTCCAGTCACTGTCGGATAGAGGAGTGATCACTGGCGGAACAGAATGGTCCAAACGATTTCACAACAAACAGAAGGGTTTGGATACTAGGTTTTTTGGTAAGCTTGTAATACTTGTGCCCAAATACCCTGGATGTGATAGAGTTTCCGTGTGGTTATTGCGCTCCAAGACTCGTTTTTCTTTATGAAGTTCACAAATTGCGTCAGGCGGGCAAGAAGACTTGTGAAGAGTTCCGGTTCAAAACACAGAACTACTTGTATCAATCGTCATATCATATGAAATGACGGACTAAAGTGTGTGACAGTCGATGTATAGAAAGTTTCATAAATTGGTGACCACAAAGCATGATACTTTATTGTTAAGAATTGAGAACAAGAAGGTTTTCGCAGTAACCAGACTAAGGACAAGTGATTTAGCACTGATCTCTGTTCCTTTTCTTTGAAGAGAACCATATCAGATGACAAAACTGTCACCCTCCGGCAGTCTCATGGAAGTAAGGACATTTGAGCACGAAGGTATATTAGTGCACTGTTGAAGATGGCCATAACACAATTCAGAAGGTATATGCACTAATAAAGTTTCTTAGTATAGTGTACAATGGTGAGATGTCAATACAATGCAAAATGGGAGCAAGTCAAAAGAGGAACTTATCGTCTGTGAGGGTTCCTTGGTGAAAGTCCGAACGGGGGTAACGTGTTTTCTCCACAGTATGGTTGCTACACGTGTTCCATAATTGTCCGTGGACTTGTGGAGAGTGGTTGACTTCCTGCTCCCTGCGCGCGCACGAGTCCGTGTGTGCTGACTGCATTCGGTTTCCCTATATGTAGGTCTGTTTGCGTGTACGTGGGTGTCAGCTAAGTTCACTAGACGGTACAGGCAATCGATGTCCGATGAGTCACCTTAGTGTGAGTATGAAAAAAGACAAGTCTCTTGCTCCAGTGAGCGACTGTGAGCTCAAAAGTGAGGTACGTGGGTGACTGGGTAGCTACAGGTATCTCAGTGCACTCTGCCGAGTTAACCGAGCCCACCAGCCGGGTATATACTTGTCCTTGAACTTTGGATAACTAACACACGGGGGGGGGGGGCTGTACAACAGACAGGCGGACACCCACGACCCGGTGTTTTTTGCGGTGCGTCACAATACAATCCAGTATCTCTCTTGATGGTGTCCATTGATTGACCTGTCTAAAAATGATGATTTCATGCAATAGAGGCCCGACAGGTACCGAATAGTTTTTGATTTGTTCTCATCAGCTGCCGAATTTATTGTATCGTTTAAACGATCCTATTACTGGTGAGCTTCATTGGAAGCAAACCCAGTGTTTCTTCGTTTGATTTGGACCAAACAAAATGATTGTGTCGAAACTAGAGCGATGAGAATTCATTTCTGTTTGATTGGAAGTGAACGAACCAAGGACAAAAGGAAGGTTTACCATTCATGTCATTCTGAGGAAGAAGACCTTATCCAACTGATTCTGTAACGGCTGCCTTAATTCAGATCATTTTGCAAGCAACTGGACTAAAACTGTCTAGAGTGAAACACTTGACGCTTTTGGTTATTCGTTTTCTGTAAGAATATTGTTATTTTCACACCGTGTTCCACAGCTATCCTTCCACTGGTAACCAAGGCACCCTATCGGGCCGGATCTCATCAAGATATGTTCAAATCTGCTCAGAATGGACTGAGAAGCAGTGATGACAAAGAATGGAATACGGTCCAGCTAAATATGGCAAATTATGCAGAGGTGGACCGGTGGACTTCTGGAATAGGTAGGTGGCCCTCCCATTTTCTTCGAATAACAACTCAGAAAACACGTCTCACTGATTAAATGTGGAATTTTGTGCCTATACAGTGCCTACTGATCTACTGGCTGCAAAAATTCACTGAGTGGCTTGACGAAATTTACCCTCATAAATCTATTGGTAAAATGTCAACGGATGAACGAGTAGTGACCTTGACACCTGCCTTACCCAACCACATACTATGAAAAAAGCGATCGATTTTCAGTAGTTTTTACGAACACCTTACGAACATTTTACGCAAGCAGGGGGTAAGTTGCTTAAGCCGGTGTGACCTACGAGGTGGGGCGCCAGATTCCGCGGAACAACCAGGCTACTCATAAGTAGTCGGATCATCCAATCAACTCACCGGACGAGCAGAAAATCGCAACGCCCATGAAACCGCTTCTTGTTTTCGAAACCATTGGTTGTAATAAAAACGCAGGCTTCCGTTGGTTCCTTTCAAAATCCATTGGTCTGTCACCCGATGGAGTACAGTTTTCAGTCACTTATCCAGTGAGTTTTGATATTCCTCACACTAGACTTCGAACCTGGTTAGATGGATGAGTTTTTAAGTTTTGAGCGCTGAGATTTGGGCTAGACGAGGTATGTCACGCGGTCTTCCCCGCTTTGTTGTTCATCGGATAGGCTGCTCACCGAATTCTCAGTTTGTGACAATACCTCAGTCTTGTCTGAATTTGCCGAACCCGCTAGTGTGTTGTCATGTTGAAGACATCGCAAGCCGACGGCTTTGTTCGTTGTTTCCTGCATAGACGTTCCATTTCATACCGAGCTGCACTTATAGAACACCGCGAGGGATGATTCATCCCACAAGTGGGTTGCACCGAGCTGCGTGTACCGCATCTGAACGCCATTCGATTGGGTCGTTCTAGAAACCACCAGCGTGCCTAAATGATGAACCACATTTGTGAGGAATTCACGCAGCTAAGAACCTCAACGTGGAGGATGATCCGGAGGCCCATACCACTGAGGCACATATGCGGGTGTAACGGTGAATACTGCTGATGAACCATGCGAGTAGTATGTGGTTTTCTCATAATTCCGCTTCGCGTCTATTGAAAAGTGAGATTTATTACGGAATTTGCGGAATTGCTTTGTAGCATTCGTTTACGTTTGAGTGATAGTCAGTGAGTATCCAGGACAGTTCAGGAAGACGCGTTCAAGAGGAAGATGGATATTCAGTTTTTGTAAACAAGATGCATATGAGAGTTTTGCTTCCCTGTCTAATAGTCTGTAACTGTTCACTTGGTGTTTTCTAATAAATAACTACGCAGCGAAGGCCTTCCCTTTATTTGTTGCCGTCGCCAAGATGAGGATAAGGCCTCTGTGGCCTCAACCCTTTGAGGATGGGGATGATCGGACCTTCCTGGAGGACTTCGGGGAGTTGTTTAGGCTGCTAGACTGGATAGCGACCGGGATAAGTTGGCGGAGCTGAAGACCCTACTCAGCGGTCGGGCCAAGGCAGTCTTGGATGCGGCCAGAAGGGGTCCTCGGAAGTTGGACTTGGGCGCCGCAGTGAAATTCGACGCACCGGCCGACCTCCAGGCGGCTATTAGGCTGTTCAAGACTGCCTGGTGTTTTCCGATAAATAACTCCGCAACGAAGGCCTTCTTCCTTTCATGGATATCAACTTTTAGCCAACAATCAGGAACGTAGACGGTCACAGAAAGTCAATTGAAACACGTACACAAATAACTTTTGCGCAGTGCTCTATAAATAGCCGTCATTTATTTTGTCTCGGCTGTGTGAACAGTACCACGGCGGTTTCAATATACATTCAGATCTCCCCAGTCATCAGAAGCACGTGGCATGTTTAGTTTTTAGGCGCAAATCAACTTTGTACCAACCCCCAGTAATTTCCTAGGAGCCCGTTAGCCGCACAATACTCTTAGCTGCAAAACCTTTACAAGTGGAGTAACACTTTTTGCGCCTTGCGTCTTTTTGCTCAAACCAAAAACCATCCTAATCCACCTTCATATTTTTACACTTCACCAAGTTTCATTATCCACTGAAGTAGTCATACCCTTAGCGAAGAAAGTTTGCTGGAATACTTTCCTAGCATCAATGAGACCACGGGATATCCAAATGGGACTTAAAAGTTTGGACTGGTACTCAATTGCCCGTTTGCTTGAGTCCATCAGGGACACGTCATAGGTTTCGAAAAATGCAATTCCATTGTGCGAATACTGAGAGCCAATTTCCCGATACTACCCCCGACCTAAAGCTGCCACCTTGACGTGGTGGTCGGGCTTCAGTGCTGCAATGATCCTGCGGGCTACACCGGTTACCACAGGTTAGCGAAACAGCAGGTATAACAACAGCTAAACGCCCAAAGTGCGTCACAGCCGAATGATTATTATCCTTTTTAGTATATGCCGTGGACAGGGCAACTCGCTATGGTTGTGCACTCTCACTATTTCATTTGCTCACTTGGGGAAAGTGTCATCGCATTTGCGATGGCTTTACAGCGGCGGGCTGTTCCACTCATTCATCCGCTTCCGGAGTCGCCGGATTTCCCGACCTAAAGCTGCCACCTTGACGTGGTGGTCGGGCTTCAGTGCTGCAATGATCCTGCGGGCTACACCGGTTACCACAGGTTAGCGAAACAGCAGGTATAACAACAGCTAAACGCCCAAAGTGCGTCACAGCCGAATGATTATTATCCTTTTTAGTATATGCCGTGGACAGGGCAACTCGCTATGGTTGTGCACTCTCACTATTTCATTTGCTCACTTGGGGAAAGTGTCATCGCATTTGCGATGGCTTTACAGCGGCGGGCTGTTCCACTCATTCATCCGCTTCCGGAGTCGCCGGATTTCCCGACCTAAAGCTGCCACCTTGACGTGGTGGTCGGGCCAAAGAGCCCGGTGCTGCTCAAAAGGCACCTGCTGTGCGCAGCCGCATCAGGAATGAGACAGTAATGCCTTATTCCCCGCGCCCTCGGGTTAGACCAACCCCTTGCAGCCGAGCAGGTCAGACTGTTGAGTCATCGGCTCCGGGAAGGGTCCCCGAACAAAACTCTACGTCTTCCCACTGCCTTTTGGGTCAGACTCTTGAGTCGAAGGCTCAAGGTGGGGTACCTAAGCCAAACCCTCTTCCTCGACCTGGGCGACCGGAAAGTATCATTTGCCCGCGCAGTTCAGCGTCCACCGATTTCCCCCCTCAACCCCTTCCCACTACGCAATGCAAACGTCGCTGGGCAGTTTGACTGTCAGCATCTGACCAAAGGGCCTCAGGCCCCTCGCTGCCTACAGAATCAGTGGGCGTTAATGGGTCGCCTAACGCCTCATTATTGCGGAGCAGCCATGGAGTCAAAGTAATCACATATTTGCGCGCCATCGATGGAGAGGCGCGGTTCTTGACTGCTTACGATTACGGAATACACGGAATGATTCACATTACGTTCTTTTTTGGTGCGGATGCTCATCCAATCCAAAAAAGTTGACTTTGCGACAGGAAAACCGGTTTCGTAGACCACTGGTAAAAAACCTGTCAAAAATCACTTTAAATAGCATTCGAAACCACCACAATTGCGTAGGAATTGTCGCAACTGGACGCAACCCTGAAATAACTGCTTGTGGTCCTATCAAGTGCAGCATAGGTACCACGGGATCCGATGACGGTCTGTGATGAGAGAGGCTGTGTATAATCTGGTTCAAGAAGTATCTCGGCTAGACGAAAGATGCATACTGACCAAAAGGCGGAGCAGTTCCGGAAACTCCAAGAAACAGAGGAGTCTTACATGACAGTTGTCTCACGTGATCAACTAGACGAGAGTAACATTAGAATTCTAATATGACGTCTGAGTTGGCGTCAAGGTCATAGGACCGAATATTTCCAACAGTAGCTCGGCTGATCTTTTGTCAATGCTCCATTTTTATAAGAAACCGCTAACAAGGGAACATCTAAAAGTAGGGAATGGCCTCGTTTATCCCACTCTGTTTATGGTGCTGACAAAATTCTCAGTCTATAAGGGTCCACTACCGGAAAATCACTTTAAGGGAACAAGTCTTGTTGACCTTTCTTACTAGCCACGTACTTCTAATTCGAGCAAGTAATACTCGGGCAGGAGAAATGGACATCTTTGAACCTGATCTTTCACTGAATCGAATAAAGCGGACTGAATTCCATTCATAAAAACACAAGAAGTGACTGTGTTTTTGTGTTTTAACAAAGCTGATGGCGCGTGTTGTACTTGTGCTATGAAAGTAAAGTGATAGAGTCCGGGGTCCTCCGATAAGTCTTTCAACAAATGCTAAAGGTTTACTGGTTACCACATATCCATCCATTCAGTATTCGGAAGCCACAAGCGCCTCGGCTATCCGCAGCCTAAAATAGGACTCAAGCAATCCTGCATGATTCGACAGTTGGAACCGATGTTTTCATTGCCTTATTATTTGGTTTTTGCTTCATTTCGAGTTGGACTGTTGAAGAACCAGCTTGGACTGCCCCGGAAGATGTTTTCCACGGAGCAAGAGTATCTCCCGGGGATGCCATCGGGCTGGTAAGCCAGATCAGCGTTCGCCAGCGCCTTTCAAAGATAGCGGTGAATTTCCCATTGTGGATTAACCATATTGTGTCGGTTTATTTGAGAGCAAGAGCTCGTTTCAAGGGGCTGAGGATGTATCACCAATTACGCGTTCATTCAAAGAAAGGATCCCGAAGTGAAATGCAAATCATTTGCTTTTCCAATTCCGTAACATCAAACTTTGGCAGATGAGGGAAGAATTTTACAGTATCAGGAAGGGGTACGACCAGCCAGTGAGTAAACTGGCCACATTTTAGGTCATGTCAAGTAAACCACCCGCTTAGATCCACCATTTTTCTGATTCTGTGGGTGGCGTAACCCTCATACGTATCCTTGGAGAGAGAGAGAGCGGTGCTCCCGAAGTTTCCGAACCCTATTTAGACACCAGTATTCGAGTAAGGTCTTATGCTGCCTAAAATTTTTCCTTCGGTCTGTCTCCTTGTTCCCTTTCAGTTCAATTTTCGTTATCGATTTAAACGCGGAATACGCATTTCAAAGTACCACGAGGCTAGAAATCGATAAAATGACGTACCTGCCCTAGGCAGACATGATTGGTTTCATAAGTTCGCTTCTGACATGATGAGTTTTTCCTTAAATGGAATTTAACAGTGGAGGAAGGAAAGCTGAAGGCTATTGATTTCGACCACCGATGGCGTCTTTGCGCCTCCGATCAACAGGAGATATGGATACGCAACGGAACCAGCATGTAATCACTAAAGATGGTGGATCGTGATTGATACTGTTTGTCGTTTTCCATCGGTGACTGGCATCTGTCGGTCTCTGTGGCGAATACTGTTGAAAGGAAAAAAGCCTTCGCTGCGGAGTTATTTGTTGGAAAATGCCAACTGAACAGTTACAGGCTATTGGATGGGGAAGCAAAACTCTCATATGCATCTTGTCTCAAAAAACTGAACATCCATCCTCTCTTGAACGCGTCTTCCTGAACTTTCCTGAATATTCATTGACTGTTGCTCAAATCGAAGCGACTCCACAAATTCCGCAACAGACCTCCCTTTTCAAGAGACGCAAATCGAATTTACAGGAAGAAAGGACACTACTCGCACGCCTGTCTCATCAGTAGTATCACCTTTACACTATGGCCCGAACTTTAGTGTCCAACGTATTTGCAGTTCAACCGAGGGCGTGCAACCCTTAGAGCCTTTTTACCATTTTTAGGCGGGGAGAACTTAGCGCCTATTGCATTCCACCGAGGTTCGTGAATTCCAGCTTACGCTAGCCGAACTTAGGGAGAAAAGCTTCGTTGATCCAGGAGCAGAGCCTTAAGCAACTTCTATGGACCAAATGGCAAGAAGACCAAACGGAGTCCCAAACGCTTCGAAGTTTTTATACGAGGAAATTTCGGATCGTGTGGTCTGTGAATGCCTCATGGATGAAGTCTTCCATGCGAATTTTAGGGCATTGCGTGACAAGCAGCTGAAACTCTTGGGAGTCTCACTCGGATGCTTTCATACAAACCGCACAATCATGACAAATAAGAAGTCGGTTTTCAGAATGTTGAAACCGTGCCCATTGTTTGCATGTATCCTCAGTTTTAAAAGACAATGAGGGACGTAGCCTGATGACTGACTTGTTCAACGAAAAGTGACTGATCGCCATACCTTTTTAGCTTATTACCAGTGTACTGCTGGAGTGGAAACGTCCATTTTTGCTGTGCTGGTCTACAGAAGAAGCTTGAGGTAAAGAGGCGGAATTCGGACAGGCGTTCCAAACAGTCACGATTCCCAAATACGTCCTTTCTGTGTATCGCGTGATGATTTATCAGACGGACTTGCAACGGTGGCCGGGAACCCTTTGCGGAACACTTCAGATTACTCTGTGCAATACGCTCATACTACATCGTCTGACAAATTACAAAAATACCATCGGAATGGAGGAGTACCTATGTCGGCTTCGCAAAGAGACCGCACTTATCACCAGGGCATTTTACTTGGTGTAAATCTTACTTGAGTTCCGTCAGCTAAATCTTCTTTTACGGGTGTTCCACTGCGCGCGATCATACTAGGCTTTTGGGCAAACGACCAGTTATCCAAAAATTACATACAACCATGTAGAAGAGGGACTAATATCGATTGTTTGTTTAGTGGGCTACAATGGAGTCGTTAGTAGTCCTCGCGTCGAGGTGACGATGACGGTGTAAATCATGTATGAAGTGCACAGATGATTCATTCAGTCTTAGCGCTCATCTAAGCGTAGTCTGCATAGACGAGTGACAGTCTGTGTTGAGGTTACCACGATGTTTTCTAGCCGTACCAGTAGAGTCCACCGTCAAGGCCGTATGAATGTGGAGACACTGGGGGCCTTCATTGATTTTGGGGCTAAACTGCTGCACAGCTACAACGATCTCATTCTGGAAATTTATGCAGTAAAAAGACGGAAAATGCTCAGATGGCAATGACCAGCACTGCTGAGGCAAGGGATCACGGACACGGTCGGAGTAACTTCCGCAATAAGTAGCATTAGACGATTGGTCAAACTCCACAGATGGCCCACTACCGGTTTTTCGCCCTTCAGGTCGGTACAGTCCCCGGAAGCTGAGTTAATCAGCCTTCGACCTAAACAGTAGTTTGGTGTGACACTGATACACAAGATATTTTGTCGTATCTAGCTCAAAGGGGTAGATTCTGTTTACAAAGGTCTCCTCTTATATTACAAGTTGCAAGAGACGAGCTCTCTCTCAAGATTCTTCTAAATTAAGTAGGGTCACAATGTATAGGCAACAGCCTATACATTTCTCGATAGAGCTGCACTGTATTGTATGGTGGGTGGGTAGGGAGTGTGGGAGAAGGCCGGTAAGTGAAGAGCTGTAAGGGCAAATGATACTTCCCGTTGCCCAGGCCGAGGAAGGGGGTTTGGTTGAGGTACCCCACCTTGAGCCTTTGACTCAAAAGTCTAACCCACAGTGCAGTGTGGGGATGTAGGGTTTTGTTCGGGGACCCTACCCTAGCCTCTGACTCAAGAGTTTGGGCCGCGTGACAGAGGTTGCTGGGGGTCCTTCTTGGAGCCAACGACCCACCTGGACGCAGGGGGCTGGCCTGACCCGAGGGCGCAGAGAGTACGACAGTACTGTCTCACTCCTAGTGCAGCTGCGCACAGCAGGTGCATTTTGATCGCCACCAGGCTCTCTGGTTTTAAAGGTATTTCGACCGTATTGAATAATGCGCCAGCGGTGACGGTCAACCGTTGGGCGATCGGAGTGTGCGGTTTTTGGGGCCGAACTTTTTTAACCGATCCTTCCTCGAGGGAAGGCAGAATCTCTGATTCCATAAATATGGACGTACTGGTCGTCTGGGGAAAGTGCCGTACTGCCTTCGCAATCCTATCGCACAGGATAGTGGGACTTTACCCCAGATCGCCTCGTGATACGACTATTGGCAGTATAGGGACTCGCTACTCTTCGTCGGGCTGTTCCCTGTTGGTCTTTCTGGCATTTTTGAAACATTCGGAACTGAGTTCCAACCACTACAGCCCGCAGGATCATCAGAGCACAGAAGCCCGACCACCTATACAATGTGACGACTTTAGGTTGGGAAAAAGGATTTTTCAGACACTGTGCCCGAGTGAATGAACCCTTTTGCTTCAGCGAATCGACGTTGACAAACTGTTTAAATTCTCTTTCTATTTTTCCAGGAAGAAACATTCGCGACGTTCGCACTTGCGTCTTTCTGGACAATTCTCATATCATCGCATCTCCGAATGACTTCTCTTTGGCGCGCCTTCGGAATCTGTTCGGCACCATTCTCGGCGACTTTCAGTCTGGATTCATACAGAACACAGTGCATCTATTCCTTGATTTTTCAGGCTGTGCCACTGTCAGCGATCTCGCGAAATGTGTTTCAAGGTTGCCAGGTATGTGTTCAGACGGCCGTTGCGCTTTTTCATGCGTCCGGCTTTGTGACAGTTTAAACACTGCCGTTTTAAGGGAATTCCATGTACCTGAGTAGAATGTTGTCCCTGCCAGCTGAAGGGTTGTCACAAGAGGTCAACAGAATTTTCGATCTGGAGAAATCCAAGGCAGGATTCAGCGGGAATTGCAGTTATTCGTCCACGGCTGGAGACAACCACGATTTGGTAGCTGGTATACATGAGTGACTCAGTCATTTTCTTAATGCTACTCGATGGTTCATGCTAACTGGATTACACAAGATGGCTATCAAATCCTCCCGAGTGTGATTGAACGAGGCAGTGGTCCCAAATGTAAGTCTGTTCATCAACTGGGTTTCCACGGGTGACCCAAATGAACCTTTCGTTTAGGATAATTTTCAAAAGGCCGCTTCATGTTCCAGTTGGTACGATATTCGAGATATCGCGGTATATTTTCATATACTGTTCACAGGGTTGCTGAAAATTCTTCGACAGCTCATGACCGGTTTCGCCCTCCTTGAGGCTCATCATGTAGGCGCAACTCGGGTTCGAGTAGAACATAAGTTTGACGGAAACTTGATGGGTCACAAGAAGGGTGGAACCGCCCTTCGTGAGCCGTCGAAGAGTTTTCAGTACCTTGTGAGTAGTAAGTCTGTTCAATTCACTATCAGAACATAAATGTCCTGTATCTCGTGTGCTTCATTGTGTATTGGAAGAGACCGTCAACAACAAAGCGTCTCCCTCAAAGAGTGATTCAGACCTATTCTATACTGAGAAAACCATAGTTTTGTTGCACAGAGCTAATCTTTTCCACCGATCTCATCGGTGTTATCTAACTCATTACTGTACGAAAACAGCAGCAACAAATCTAACTCAGACAGATTCTGAAAAACGTCAGTTTTAGAAAGCAAGATGTCATGTGTTTTGGACCTCAGCTGAAAAGGCGATCGGGTAATATTAACTGCAGTGGTCACATAAAACCGGGCGTGTTGACCGATCTTCACAAGGTCGTGTCGACTGCTGGGGCGGGCCTGAGTAGCTAGGGCATTCAGTGCAATGAAGGCAGAGCATGTGATATCAACCAGACAAATGAAATCGATTAGTCGAGGGGGGACAGAAAAGAAGCAGAACAGGTGTGCCATCTCGCTTAATAAAGATAGAAAATAGTCATTACTGTGACATGAGTGAAGCTAACAACCTAACAAAGAAGTGAAAAAAATTCACAAACGGAAGTGAATAACAGTAAAACGTTACTTATCACACAATCGATGAGTAACTCAATATATTACATCTGATTTGGTTTAAACATCGCTTTAAAGGCCACCATTGATTCTAAATTGGGACCATCGTCTAGTAATCGCTGCTTTTTGACGCACGCGACTGCGGTATCGCTAACTTATTCGTGTCCCCATATGTCCGAGGTATTTTTACTGATTTATTTAGAAACACAGATGCAATCCAACCGATAGGCTAGGTTATGGCGATCACAACAAAGGGTAGATAGTTTTCTGTTGAAAAGGGACCAATTCAGCAACATTGTAGACAAATTTAGTCACTGCAGTCAGGAAATACAGACCATGTCAGTTAAAAGACAAGGACAGTTAGGTTGAATTTTCGCGGACGGTTAGATGTGCCCCGCATTCAAGTAAGGAGGTGTAGTGTTTCTGTATGAACTTCAACAGATGGCGGTTCTTAACCAAGGTGTCTTCCAGAAGGTGAGCACAATGCTGTAAAGCCTGTGATATAGATCTTCGCCACGGTTGTCTTTGTTCCTTGAGGGCGAAACATTTAAGGTGTAGATATTGCCTCTCCAGATGATTTTTCCCAGAAAAAGTCATCAGATCCAGCTACCTTATCAGAAGGTATTCCCTCTTGGTCACTTAACCTAAGACTCATAGGTTGGTCGGAAAACCTTCGACAGTGCACGACCGGTTTCGTCCTTCCTTGAACTCATCGGATAGGCTCGATCATCGAGTTTTTGTCGGCACTTTGTTTTGCTTACTCACTCAGATACACATATTCGCCAATCTACTTCGTGTTAACGTGGAATTCAGCTGAATCTCTCGGGAATGCTATTCTTTTGCTAACTGTGCTGCACAAAGACCGCATCATTTTTTAGTTGGTATGGTATGTGAGTATATTTTCTTGATTGAGTACGCTACTCATAAGGTTGATGAAAACGTTTCGACAGCCCACCACTTATTCTGTCCCTCTTGGGGCTCATGAAATAGGCGTATCCCCGATTTTACATCAACTTCTACGGCATCTTGATTGAGTACGCTACTCATAAGGTTGGTGAAAACGTTTCGACAGCCCACGACCTATTCTGTCCCTCTTGGGGCTCATGAAGTAGGCGCATCCCCGATTTTACATCAACTTCTACTGCGAAAAATCGTTCAGCTGTGACATCCTTTCGGTTCCTAGCTGCCGTGCCAGCCGAAGGAAGCGCTAGGTTTGGGATTCTTCCAGGTTGCCCAAGCCTAGATAGGGGAAGTCGAGATGCAGAGGTTGAGTTCGAACCATGGACCTTCTGGTCAGTAACTTCGCACTCTAACCAATTTCGCGTACACCATTTCACGTACATTCATCAGTCTGATCACGTTCCTTGCAACATGCACATAATTCTTCCTCATGACATCAATATATCACCAGTTACTCACTCCCCTCTTGGAGTCCACACCCCAAAGTGCCCGTAAATATGCCTGCGAGCCACGACCCTAATGACCTTACCAATGCGAAATCATCCATCCACTTGTGTACGTATCGCGGAACAAAAGTAATAACTTGGTTCTTCGACAACCCACGTCCGGTTTTGCCCTTCTTGGGGCTCATCATGTAGACTCAGTTTCCGAGTTTCCGTCAGCCCTACTTATGAGTAGTGTATTACGCATATACATATATCGCGATATCTTTATTACCATACCAACTGTAACATGAGGCGGCCGGTTGCAGCGCATTCAGTTGCTTGAAAACATCATGAACGAGAGATTCAGCCGGGTTCCAGGTGAGTCTCACGCAAAACCAAATTTGTTTGCAAATGTATGTATTTTGCCAATACGTTGATTGTTTAAGCAAGTCGTCCAAATGAAACCCTAAACGTCAATCCTCTTGATCAGCTAAATCAAATCAATAACCGTGATCAATTCTCCGCATTTCAGAAGCTGTCCGCTCGCAATGGATACCTGTCTATGAGGATCTCGGAGAAATCCCGGTATGTCTTAGTTAGCATCGCAGTTATACTTTGATTTGGAACCATTGAGCAATCAGAAAAATTTGTTTGCTTACTTTATTCTTCATAGTATTTCGGCATCCCCTACGTTCGATTTTTATCCCGTCGTTTTGAACTTATTATTGCATTAAACCCAAACAGGTTGTAAGTTGACACTAACTGGTTATGACAATAGGATAAAAGTACAGAATGTTTGTCGTTTGTCTCCATTTGCTCAAGTCCATCCAGCGCTTGTAGAAACAGAACTCGGTTTGTTAGCGAAACACGCTCATTTTCACACTAATTTCGTTTTGATTTGAGAACTGTGCAGCACATTTGGTTGAAGCGTAACATAACCGAGGGAGACAGTTGGAATTCAGCAAAGCCCCTCCTAAGAAGCGCTTTAGTTTGTAAATGGCTGTTGTCCACAAATTTCGGAAACTCGAGGATGACACCTACCTGATTAACCCAAAGAAGAGAGTTTCCAACACCGTTCTGAGTGGTATTTCTGTTGTGTCGTGATTGGCCGTCTATTGGTTCACCTGAACTGGGCTCGCTGGACTGCGCGAGAACCCGGGAACATTACTGCATAGTCAGGACAAACAGACAGAGCCTCTGCGTAAACACATAGGATGGCTAAATGGCCAATTATGGTCGTTCTGTCTAGCCAATGGCGACGTCCCTGCGTGAACAGTTTCCGCTGACCGCACGCTGCTGAGCCGTGTCTCGTAAGCCGCTCCAACGCACCTGCTGTACGGTATGGTATCAGTGGTGACCTTGAGGATGCATCGTTCTCTACACATGTGCTTTTTCATGTCTGCACGCGTCCAGAAAAAATGGTCCATTGTTGGTTTAGTGGGTGATCATCAGATAGACAGGTATATTGTTGAGCCCCTTTGCTGTGGTCTCTAGCCGGGCCAGGCGGAGTTACCCAAGGCGTTGACGATTTCAGCCCAGATGGGGACGAAATCCGGTACACGGCCTTCCTCCGTTTCTGACTGTAATTTCTGTTAATGAGTCGCATGACCCTCTAGAAATTTTTTCAAGGTCGAATTCCCTATCGAACTGGGACCCACGAAAGTAAAATATATTGAAAATGGCTATATGAACAAGTCAGTATTATAAAATACGACGCAAAATGCTCATTTCTGTAATTCTTCTGGAAATTGCAAAAGACTGGGGTCATGGAACAGTTTCAGAAGTATTCGAACTTGTCGTTTTGACTACCAACTTCGAGTGACCGCAAAATTTCAACTGAGAGCTGATTGGTGCGTAGCTCTCCATGTGCTGTCACACTCTGGAGCTCCATAAAACGAAATGTATCTGGACATGTTACCTTATTTAATCGATTAATTAGTTAATTAGTTAACTAATCCTAATCTGTCCGTTAATGTACTCCAAAACGGTGTAGCTAATGGTACCGGTCGTAGCTGTTACCGTCACGAAGAGACTGGACCTTACCGTGGTGTGGCGGTTTGTGTACCTCGGCGACCTCATCGTGGAAACCGTTCTTGAAGAACCTGTTCGATGGTGTAGAGGGATAGACAGCTGTCATTGTCAGATTAATTGGGGGCCTTGGAAAGGAGCTGTTTAGATCCCAGACGATACTGCCTCATGCAAGAGAGAAACCCCTTGTTCGAGTTTGCTAAGGGCGAGGGCCAAACCATGCAGACACGACTTATCATTTGTGACCTCCAATAGGGGACTTCAATACCTGGTAATTTTATGCGTTGTGAACCAAGACCGGGAACCCGTGTTTCGGCCGGAACGGCACGTATGTCGCGCATGGCACAGATGAATGGCTTGAAAAGGGCTTTATTCTGAGATTTCGGATCTCCACGTCAAGCAGAGTGAGGTCTATCCAGCAGCCTCTAAGCCGTGCGTCCCTAGTTTTGAGGGATGGAGAACGCCCGTCTTGTAAATTTGTCACCAAGGGCCAGAGCCAGCGTCTGAAGCGTCGCTTCTTCGGGACGCTGTATCTTGGTCTGCTGATCGGTCGTGCAACACTGTATCGGTCCTTGGTTTCCTGCTTTGCCAACTAATCATCATCATCAAAGACAGTAACATCAGTGCTTCCACTGATGCTTCACTGCCGTACAACCATAAGGTTCGTCTGGCCTATGTTGGCTGCTGGTCTATGTCAAGCATACTGGGGTGCCTACGCCTCCAACCGCTCAATCAGACAATCTGGAGAGAAACTGACAGCACGAACGCCACTGACATCGATTAACCGGCATTTCTTGCAACGTCTCCAGCCAAGCACAGATGGGGTCACGGGGACCCCATCCTGGAAGTCTCACCACACCAACAACACCCAAACTCTTCGTGATCTCTTTCACGCCTTTTTGCCAAGTCATGTGCTGTCCGCCTCGCGGTTTGCGCCATCCCGAAGGAGGCACGGAGAACAACACTCGTCTTGGTAGACGGTGTTTTGGCATGCGTAGCACATGACCAAGCCATCGTAGTCGATGATGCTGGATGTTTTCCCGGATTGAGGTGCCTGCAGCACAACCAAATACCCGTTTTCTAATCGCCTCGTTGCTGATACGCTGACGCCATCCACAACCAGCCACGCTTCTGAGGCATCGGTGGTCGAAAACCTGAAGACGCCTCCGAAAACCTGAAGACGCAGGAGCGTCTGCTTGCGGTACAACCCGGCCAACATCATCCAAGCATTGGATCTCTGATAGGACCGTGTCCTTGCTGGAGACCCGGCGACAGATTCCACCTGGTCGCCACCACAACTCCATCCGACGCATCATCCGACGCCAGGTGAAACTGAGTGTCCGCGCAGACCGAGAAGCTTGGTGGACCCAAAAAGTCGAAAAAATGAAAGATGCAAAGAATGCTGAAAACGTGCGCAAATTGTTCCACTTGATTCGTTCGACTGGTCCTCGGAAACCTCTTGTCAGCAAATAATCAGGCAGAAAAATGGCTCCCTGATATGCAACAAAGCAGGAGGTTTAGAGCGCTGGGCACAGTACTTCGAGCATCAGTTCAGCTGGCTGTCTGCCACCTTCAATCCAGAAACCTGGCCTTCAACAGAAAGGTGGACCGTAAATATGGAGCCGCCTTCAGTCCCAGAAGTGTCCAAATGCCTATTTTTTTTTTCTACTCAAGCGTCATCGTGCTGCTGGTCCTGACGACCTTCCACCTGCTCTCTTCAAGGATGGCGGTGGATTCCTCGTGCCTGTCTGTTAGCTTGACGCCTGTTGTGACAAGGCTTCTGGCGTCATTGATTCTTCGTCGTCTCATGGCGGCACGCGAAGTCTCGACTCGTGAGAATCAAGGGGGACGAACCTTATGGTTGTACGGCAGTGAAGCATCAGTGCCAACACTGATGTTGCTGTCTTTGATGTTGATGATGGTGATGATGTTACATTCCAAAATAAGTGGCCCGGTCTCAGGTACTTCCTGGTGCTATTTGAGATCTGCAAAGTCGTTATTCTTTGAAAACCAGACATACAGTAAATAAAAGTCAGTGTTCCTTAAACTAAGCAAACTTTCATGAAAGGAGATGTTTCAAAATAAGGTAATGATGAGTAGTGATGTAACCAAGACGAAAATCTAATTTCCTGTTCTGACGTCTGACGTAGGATCGTGTGAGTTGAGCAACAGAACCCCAAAACAGGGTTTTGGTGTCCATTTTTTCCTATATTGTTTGTCTTATACCCGTTTAAGTTTTTTTGCTTCCCAACCTATTCCCGATTCCAACCGATCGAATATCAGTTCTGTGGCATAACACCTCACATCATGCACCGACCAGATCAGCATGGCTAATCGGACTTGCTTTTTGGTGTGTGCTGTCATCCGTTGGCCCGAGGGTCCCCCATGAATTTCTGGATCTCTAGTCCAATTTGCTAGGCGTCCTGAAGTTTTAAGATCCTGTTCTGATTCTAGAGGTTCATAAACAATGGATTTATCGATACCCGAGGTCACAATGTCTGTGAACCGAAATACCCGGGCCAAAATATTTGGATGCCAAATTAGTTCAGTGTGGTAACGGTATTTTCCTCAGCTTAGTTCTCGGTCTGAGCCTCCCAAGCTAGCGTTCACGTCAAAACAACCACCAAAAGTTCACAAGGTCTATTAATGCGCAAAACGAAGTCAAGAACAGTTGTACAGCGCTTCGTATGTATAGCATAACTTTCTGGAATTTCTGACGCGTTCTGGATGCGCCATTGGCAACCGGCATTCGGCCAATACTGGGTCACGATTGGCTGTTGGGTCCAGATTCTGGACCAATCAGATCTCGTCTTGATGCCGGACCGGCAAGTGTCCCGAATTCTTGGCCAATCTCGTGCGGGTCAGGCTTCTCGGCCGTAGCAGCGCCTAAAGACGTGCGGTAAAGCGGGATCCGTGTGGAATTCTGCCTAACAGTCAGAAAGTATCAGCTCAGTGGGAAGAATCATCTAGCGATATTCTGTTGTTCAGTCAACAACAGTTGCATTTTCAAACTGTTTTATTCAAAGAGCTTTCTGTCGGCGAGACATTCAGTGACATTGGGCGATGCTTGGACAGCACTCAGCCACTTGTCCTTCTCCCAGTAACGTACCCAGTTGGTAATGGGGTTCACGGTCCTGACCTTTGGCCTGAACAAGTACCGAAAAAGACGATAGACTTCGAACGCAAGTTTCACTTTGATGAGGACTGGCTCATAAACTTTGGTCGAGTTTTTTTCCTAACTTTTGCATCATTTTTATACTACTGAAGATGACAAATCATGTTCATCAATATCCCACGGCTTCCTTTCCTAGATGGTCGGTGAAGAGGTAATAATCGATAAAGAGGATCAAAAACTAGTCCACGATGGGCTGAAAGACCTTCTTCTGGCTGAGGTTACCGAATACATGGAACAAAAACAATCCTGGTGAGTTGACGGAAAAGCTCACGTGTCTTGACAACAGCAAAGTGAAATTCAGTACATGTCTGCCATAATGGTTCGTTGAAAAAAGTAACTGGCGAAAACACAGCAAGGTTGCGAGGGAAGGAGCATTGACCCCCCAAAGTTCATCTCGTACATCGAACGTATTCAATCCTAGGAAAGTAATCTAATACGAGCTTCTTTTTGACTATGACTCGTCAAATGAGTGTAACTCCGATGTTTAGACTGTGTATACCAAAGACGCGTTTTTACCAACCGCTTTTTATGAACTCAATAGTTTGCGTGGTATGTCCACCGTGCAGACTATGTGACCACGACTTGATACCTATCATGCCCCTTCTTAAGGAAAGTTAGTACCAGTTATCCGACCATTTTTCAGTAGTCGGATTCCTCATGAAATTCGACGCATGGGTCAATCCGGGCGGTCCATCGCATTGCCTTCATTCTCCAAGGCTCAACGAGACCACCCGTTAGAAAACTGCAGATTCTGGTCCGGACTGGACCGCTTAAAAGTTTGAAGGGCTCCTTATTTAGTCAGTTAACACAAACATCTCGTCACAAACTCATTGCCAACTTCCTGGTTTTGTACAACCCCACCAGGATTGTAATTAACGCTGAGCAGGGAAGGGGAAATAAAGGATAAGATTCTCAAAATAATCAGCTGGAAACCAATACAAACGAACAAAAGAGAAAATACAGGGACATTGTAACGTCTTTAATAGATCACGTGACTCTAGTGGAAAACACCAGGTCGCCCATAGGTCTCTCCGCAGGCACAACAGTGGCAGTTCATCGGTTATGTTCCGAGAAATTTCAAATATCTTCCATGATGACCAAGAACGACGAGTGATAAATGATCTTGTGTTTTGTTACATTCGGATGTCTTTGCTATGCTTCATACAATCTAATGATGTGCACAATCTGGCGATTCTGTTATTCCCGTCTCGCTGAAGCTACAGAGTAAGAAAAAACTTCAATCTTTGCGATTGGAGAGCTTTTTTCTACATGACACACGCCTGAGGTGGCTTTACCAATTTTTCATCTGATTTCCGCAGACTGTACGGTAGAACAAAATCGAAAACAACCTACACACACGAAATAAGATGGGTTACGTTGCGCTGTAACCTTGCGTCATCAGAAGGGAGTTAGATAGTCAGATCGAACCACATATTCCCTCTGTGGACTGAGGGACTACTGAAGGTCATGACAGGTCAAGGTCTTAAACAGGGCATTTACGGGAGCACATGTCAGCAATCAGTGGCCTTACGGAGCTAGCCCCCACCATGATACTAGTGTGACGGTGGATACTACTGATGAGGTGTGAGAGTAGTACGTTTACATTACCGAATTTGTGGAGTCGCTTTGTAGCATTTGCTTGCATTTGAGTAGCAGTCAATGAATATCCAGGAAAGTTCTGGAAGACACGTTCACGGGGAAGATGGATATTCAGTTTTTGGTAAACAAGATGCATATGGGGGTTCCGCTTTCCTGTCCAATAGTCTGTAACTGATCAGTTGGTGTTTTCAGGTAAACAACTTCGCGGCGAAGGCCTTTTTCGTTTCACTAGTTTACCAGAGTTTATTGAAATTCGATCGATCGAAATGGACAACCTATACCAATTAGGCAGGTTTCGGTTTGACCCCAAATGTCTAGAGTAGACAAGGTGAGATGCAACAGTCCTCAGAGCAACATCGCTCTCTTCTGGTTTACCCAGAGGGACGCATGCTCTTCGATCCAAGTAGACGGCCGCCGCACCAGTGTAGGACGCAGTACAAGTAAACTCAAGTAAATGGAGTACCTGAGAGGTCTCGCTAACCACTTTCTCACAGCATATTGTTTGGGCAAAACAACGCTACCTTTGAGGAAGTATATCTAACTTGATTTACTAGAAATCTGAATAGTTTCTAATGTGTCAGAAAGAATCAAAGCTTCGCAAAATCAGTGTATTGAGTGGGACCTTTTTGAAATAACTCAGCTTTGAATATACCCAGCTTCATATGGATTCACTTTGCCAGCAAGGAAGCACAACTGGTTATCCGTAGTTATTTCCGACCTAAATCTGATCGTAGCATAAGCTTTGTGTTTCCGTAAACGCCCTGTTCGAGTCCTCATCAGTACTTCAGTTCATTTTACTTTACCGTGACTTTCCCCTGGAGCAGAATGAGTTCGTCGGCTTCTGTGATTCATATTCGGGTTATAACAAGTCCATGCTTCTTTTTAAAATCCTTTTGGTGCCAAGCTGCCACGCCACCCGATGGAGGCATGAGGGCTGGGATACGGCCAGGTTGCTCAGACCTAGACAAGGGAAATCGAGATGCAAAGGTCGGATTCGAACCACAGACATTTCAGTCAGTAAATTCGGGCTCTAACCACTGAGCAGTCTCTGTTATATCATATTGTTATTGGGTCCATTTGGGTGGCTTCCTTCAACTGGATCAACCTACCGTGTTCCGCTTATTTTTCCCTGACTCCTCAAGCGAGTGGGTACAGATGCAATCGAATGCAACCAGGTTACAATAGCTTCAAAATATGTATAGGCATGGTCTTTCTGGGTCCAGCTTAACAACACCAATCTCCGCACTATCTACAAAGGAGAAGTAATCTGCTCAGAAGGGGATAATCACACAAGCCTCATTGACCTGACTGAGAAATCTTCGTTCGAGGGGTCACTTTGAAGAGGATCATTGGCCCAAACTGACTGTTTGACAGATGGTCACACTCTACCGCTGTTGAATCGATCAAAAGGATACGCACCACTCCAGGGGAATCTTAGTCTAATACAGTAAAAACACGGGTTCTTATTAGACTACGAAACAGCATTGTTGACCACTCTCTGCATGTTTCACTACATTTCCAACGCTATTCGCTCGTGGTTGGCCCGCTATCTGATTGACTCTGTGGAAGCTGGGTCGGCTTTTGCAAGTTTGAATAAAATACAGCGTTCATAATTAGATAATTCGAACCCGAGTTCACCTTCACTAAAGTGCTCAGTTGACTGGCCGAAGGACCGTTACTCAGTACAGAAACAGTGTTCAATGTTGAGCTATACACAAGGTCATGCATACGAGCCATGTACTTCGTTGAGAAAATCGATAAAGAAGAATTCACTTCAATCCAGGGATATCTGAGTTCATTATTGCAAAAATGGGTGTTTGTTGGTTTATAAACAGCATCGTGTGCTGCTCTGTGCATGCATTACCGAGTGTTCGAATATTTTCGTTCCCGATTGGTCCCCTAACCTTTTGGACTCGGCGGCACCTGAGACCAGCCGACCTTTGTCCAAGGTCACCGATAGTTTAAACTAGAACGTTCAGGAAAAAAACGGAGCACCGTGGAGCAGTTGTTCGAAGCTCGAGTTCACTTTCATTAAAAGGCTGTGTTGAATGGCTGGAGAGCCGGTAGTGTCATTCCGTTGCAGAGAACATCATATTGATGATATCTCTTCGATATCTCTTCTCCCGGTAGTGTGATGGATAATGATCCCAACTGTATCATATATGTGAATGAGTCATGTATTGTCCATTTACCAGTGAAAAGAAGGACGCATTCGTTGCGGAGTTATTTATCAGGAAATGCCAGCTGAACAGTTACAGACTATTGGACAGGGGATCAAAACTCTCACATGCATGTTGTTTACAAAACGGAATAACTATCTTCACCTTGAACGCGTCTTCCCGAACTTTCCGGGATATTCATTGACTGCTAATTGCAAACAAACGCTACAAAGCGACTCCACAAATTCCGTAACAGATCTCACTATTCAAGAGACGCGAAGCGGATTCACGAGAAAACATACTACTCGCATACCTCCTCCATCAGTAGTATCACCGCTACACCAGTGGAGATCACTGCTTCAAGTCCCCTTTTTCGAGCAGTGCAGATGATTCCCAACAAAAACCAAGCAGATGTAGGATACCTGTAGGCCTTTCTTCATGAAACAGTTACGGCGTGAACTATCTGCTGAAATTTCATATTCTTCTAGCTACCTACGGAAGGTCTTATTACGATAGCAGTTTGAAGTTGGCCAGCATTCCCCAATGTGACAAAGCGGCTTTGGTAAACTATCGTTTGTCACGATCGTGTTAGGTTTTTTCGGAGAATCCCACTATGTCACCACGGCAAAAACTTCGAGGGTTGCTTGAAGTGTCACGGTTTCGTTGATTGATCAAACCTATTAGGCACTCTTTCAGAGTTATGGTTGATTTCCTTAATTTTTTCACCTCTTGGTTGAAAAACATGAATTTAGACACAGAAGGCTTGCCAAAAGTAAGATGCAGTGGGCTTTATTTATTGTTAGGGCATGTTAGTGCACAGTTGATAGCCATAATACAAATCAGAAGGTATAGGCACTAATAGAGGTTTTTAGTATAGTTGACAATGGTGAGATGCCACACGTATAAAAATAAATACAATGCAAAATGGGAGCAATTCAAAAGAGGAACTCATTGTCTGTGAGAGTACCTTGGTGAAAGTCCGGACGGCGGGAACGTGCTCTTCTCCGCAGTGCCATTGTCCGTGGACTTGTGGAGAGGTTGGCTTCCTGCTCCCTGCACGCGCGCGAGTCTGTGTGCTGACTGTGTTTGGTTTCCCTATATGTAGGTCTGTTTGCGTGTACGTGAGTGTGACAGTACATGAGTAGTTGCTACGCTCACTAGACGGTACAGACAATCGATGTCCGATGAGTTAGCTTAATGTGACGTGTTTGCGAGTATAAAAAGGACAAGTCTCGTGATCCAGTGAGCGATTGTGAGCTGAACAGTCAAGTATATGGGTGAGGGGGTAGCTACAAGCCCAGTGATTAAGGCGTTAGCTTACGGACTGAAAGGTCCGTGGTTCGATCTAACCCTCAGCGTCTCGACTGCCCCCATGTAGGCTCTGGCAACCCGGCGGTATCCCAGCCCTCGTGCATCTTTTCGTTGGTATGGGACCTAGACAGCTGGACGTTTTTTTAACGTCTCTTGGTAGCCCTTTGTGATGGTAGCCCAATATCTCAGCTATGCCATATCTCACCAGCCTAAACGGGACGCACAGACTTTGAACAGTAAAAGCTAGATTACAACTGGTATGTCAGTGTACAATATATTGTACTGATGTGGCATGCCGCTTACACTGGTCATCCTGAATGTTCTCCAATACATGAAATGGACGGTTCCATGTGTCTAGGCTAAATTCAACACCCACCTTACTCATAGGGAAGTATAGTTTAAAATTGACAGAGGAAGCCTTAAAGGATAGCCGCATGAAGGAAAAACCAGGAAGAACCAGATTATGGTTCTCCACTTTACTGCTGATATGGTCTGACGATAGCTATTTCAGAAACCTGGAGCTCACCGAAAGTCAGTATTGAATGAAACTACCAGTTTGATGTTTATCAACGTTCCTTCGAGGATACTGTTTTTGCAAACATTGATTTTTTTATTGATTACAGCGATTTATTTCGTCGGCTTCAGCGTAAGCAAGCCCGTGGACTTCATCCAGGAGGTCGGTCGGCAAGCATTCAGGATCGCTGGAAAGACATCGATGCGAAACTCAGGTGAGATCTACGTCCTGTCCTCAGCACCAACGCCAATTCTGCCACCGCGCCCCATCTTTGATGTACAGGAAAGCAGTACACTGGAAAATTTTTACCCATAGTCGCAAAACCGGGTCGGAAAAAACATCCGCCAGAAATAAAATCGTGAAATATAGTTGCCGATTTAGTCTGTTTCTGTAAAAGTTGCTACGAAAGGTTATTTTCCTGTCAAACCTAGCAGTCCAATCAATTTTTTGGTTCCGGCTAAAAAAAGGATTAAGAATCACTCGGTCGTTAGTTATAACTGGTTTCTCAGATTACTGGTGAAAGGAAGAAGGTCTTCGACGCGGAGTTGTTTACAGCAACTGAGCAGTTACAGACTATGGGCAGGGAGGCAATATGCATCTTGTCTACAAAAACTGAACATCCATCTTCTCCTTGAACGCGTCTTCCTGAACTTTCCTGGATATTCATTGATTGTTTCTCAAATCGAAGTAAATGCTACAAAGCGACTCCACAAATTCCGTAATAGATCTCACTTTTCAGGGGGCACAACGCGGATTTACGAGAAAACATACTACTCGCATGCCTCCCACATCAGTAGTATCCACCGTTACGCTGGTGACCGTAACTAAGATATGTCCTCTGTACTTGTAGCCATTTAGTCAGTGTTTAGAGTGACGATTCCTCTTTTATAAGGCAGTTACAACAGTCGAATCCAGTCTCATTTTTAGCGACGAATAACCATACTGTCGGGGTAGAGAGAAAGACTACGGGGAATATTGTTGGATAAAGAAATCAACATAATTCCAAATAGTTTTGAGTTGGACCCCCAGGGAGTTACGACGTGTGACACATAACATGTTTGTCTGTGTATTTGCGTTTGCATTCGATGAACTGTCTGTAGACTGGCCGTATAAACACTTACTAGCCATTTGTCTTTAGAGGGTCTTGATTTTGCCATGTTTTATCCGTTTCCTGTTTCATCGACGCAGAGCTACTGTTTCTAATAGTAACTGGAATACGTCGATCGGCTACACAGGCCCTAATGTCAGTCATATTCACCTTTTGTGGCAGTGGGGGATCAGCATCTTAAGAGTTTATCCAGCAATCTGAACTGAACCATCACTTGTTGGTATCCAGGCCTCACTGATATTTGTGACACCAGTTTTTAGGCTTCCAGTGTGGTATATGAATGCTCAACAATGGACAACCGTATATAGGTGAATGATGTATACATCAGGTGAGAAGGGAGGAGTATGTAGGCAGGAACATCGACGCAGAGCTACTGTTTCTAATAGTAACTGGAATACGTCGATCGGCTACACAGGCCCTAATGTCAGTCATATTCACCTTTTGTGGCAGTGGGGGATCAGCATCTTAAGAGTTTATCCAGCAATCTGAACTGAACCATCACTTGTTGGTATCCAGGCCTCACTGATATTTGTGACACCAGTTTTTAGGCTTCCAGTGTGGTATATGAATGCTCAACAATGAACAACCGTATATAGGTGAATGATGTATACATCAGGTGAGAAGGGAGGAGTATGTTAGGCAGGAATCCACGCGGATCCCGCTATACCGCACTTCTTCAGGCGCTGCTACGTCCGATAACCCTAGCCCGCACGAGACTGGCCAAGAATTCGGTACGCTTGCCGGTCCGGTATCAAGACGAGATCTGATTGGTCGAGAATTTGGACCCAGCAGCCAATCATGACCCAGTATTGGCCAAATACCGGTTGCCCATGTCGCATCCAGAACGCATCAGAAATTCCAGAAAGTAATAATCGCCTACGCTATATATACGACGCGCTGTACAACTGTTCTTGACTTCGTTTTGCGCATTAATAGACCTTGCGCACCTTTGGTGGTTGTTTTGACGTAAATCCCACCTTGTGAGGCTCAGACCGAAAACTCAGCTGAGGAAAATACAGTTACTACAGAGTAGCAACAGGAAGGGGCATGTCTAGCCTGAAGTTGTCCAATGCAATGTGAGGGGACCTAAACGAGTAACCAGTGTGCTTCTTGCTTTAAGTTTTTGAGCCCTTTCTCACCGGACGTTGAACAGTTGAAAATCCATCGATGCATTGTCCGATGCCTCACAAGTCGTGTTACAGAGAATTGACGCATCATTCACGGTTGTTCACTATGACTGTCGAGTAAATGGTACTTCATGGAATGGAGCGAAACGATGGGTTTATACAAAGATGGAAAGTCCTGACGAAAGATGATTGGAAGCTTTCGTTGTGGGTGGTCTATAGAAGAGTAGAATTATCAAGGAGATTACGGCGTATATTAAATTCCCTTCCGGTTCAACGAATGCTCTGTGACTGTTGTGAACTGAAGGTGCAAGCCATTAGTGATCTGCACCGGAGAGTACGATAAATAAGCTGTCTGCTGATGCAGAATAGTTAGGAGCTAAATTTTATTCAGCGATCCTCTGCTGCGACTTTGTTTTGAGAAAGGACCAATCGGCTCCAAGGCTGTTCGCGATATCTGTTGCTAAGGTGCCGTTAAACTCAGTAGTAAGTTTCGAGTCACCGGCTTTGTTTCATTGCTTGACTTTCTAAACGGCGAGATGAATCGTTAGCTCAACGTTAGATTGAGAGCCAGGTTGTCTGATTACCCTCTGGCTGCAACCATTTACGTCACCTTCCACGTGACTGTACTTTCTGAGTTCTTTTTCGCACGGCATTGTCTCATACATTTTGTTCAACACTACTCCAGTGGCATAGTGAACCATAAGGCTTTTTAGCTCGTTTTTACTCTATATCACCAGCTTTTCCTGTATTTTTCAGGTCCCTTGAAGTGACGTGTAACACATTATTCCCTGTAACGACCTTGGGGGAGAATCCGGTGTCCAGTCAGTATCGCGGACTCTTCTATCCACAACTGAAGTGCATTCAGTCAGAAATATTCCAGGAAATCCGCAAGTGTGAAG
>NW_008751757.1:1056811-1074203 GCF_000715545.1 Opisthorchis viverrini
CACTGTTGGGGATGGCCATAACACAAATCAGAAGGAATAGGCACTAATAGAGGTTTTTAGTATAGTTGACAATGGTGAGATGCCACACGTATAAAAATAAATACAATGCAAAATGGGAGCAATTCAAAAGAGGAACTCATTGTCTGTGAGAGTACCTTGGTGAAAGTCCGGACGGCGGGAACGTGCTCTTCTCCGCAGTGCCATTGTCCGTGGACTTGTGGAGAGGTTGGCTTCCTGCTCCCTGCACGCGCGCGAGTCTGTGTGCTGACTGTGTTTGGTTTCCCTATATGTAGGTCTGTTTGCGTGTACGTGAGTGTGACAGTACATGAGTAGTTGCTACGCTCACTAGACGGTACAGACAATCGATGTCCGATGAGTTAGCTTAATGTGACGTGTTTGCGAGTATAAAAAGGACAAGTCTCGTGATCCAGTGAGCGATTGTGAGCTGAACAGTCAAGTATATGGGTGAGGGGGTAGCTACAAGCCCAGTGATTAAGGCGTTAGCTTACGGACTGAAAGGTCCGTGGTTCGATCTAACCCTCAGCGTCTCGACTGCCCCCATGTAGGCTCTGGCAACCCGGCGGTATCCCAGCCCTCGTGCATCTTTTCGTTGGTATAGGACCTAGACAGCTGGACGTTTTTTTAACGTCTCTTGGTAGCCCTTTGTGATGGTAGCCCAATATCTCAGCTATGCCATATCTCACCAGCCTAAACGGGACGCACAGACTTTGAACAGTAAAAGCTAGATTACAACTGGTATGTCAGTGTACAATATATTGTACTGATGTGGCATGCCGCTTACACTGGTCATCCTGAATGTTCTCCAATACATGAAATGGACGGTTCCACATGTCTAGGCTAAATTCAACACCCACCTTACTCATAGGGAAGTATAGTTTAAAATTGACAGAGGAAGCCTTAAAGGATAGCCGCATGAAGGAAAAACCAGGAAGAACCGGATTATGGTTCTCCACTTTACTGCTGATATGGTCTGACGATAGCTATTTTAATGCTATTTTATTCAGAAACCTGGAGCTCACCGAAAGTCAGTATTGAATGAAACTACCAGTTTGATGTTTATCAACGTTCCTTCGAGGATACTGTTTTTGCAAACATTGATTTTTTTATTGATTACAGCGATTTATTTCGTCGGCTTCAGCATAAGCAAGCCCGTGGACTTCATCCAGGAGGTCGGTCGGCAAGCATTCAGGATCGCTGGAAAGACATCGATGCGAAACTCAGGTGAGATCTACGTCCTGTCCTCAGCACCAACGCCAATTCTGCCACCGCGCCCCATCTTTGATGTACAGGAAAGCAGTACACTGGAAAATTTTTACCCATAGTCGCAAAACCGGGTCGGAAAAAACATCCGCCAGAAATAAAATCGTGAAATATAGTTGCCGATTTAGTCTGTTTCTGTAAAAGTTGCTACGAAAGGTTATTTTCCTGTCAAACCTAGCAGTCCAATCAATTTTTTGGTTCCGGCTAAAAAAAGGATTAAGAATCACTCGGTCGTTAGTTATAACTGGTTTCTCAGATTACTGGTGAAAGGAAGAAGGTCTTCGACGCGGAGTTGTTTACAGCAACTGAGCAGTTACAGACTATTGGACAGGGAGGCAAAACTCTCATATACATCTTGTTTGCAAAAACTAAATATCCATCCTCTCTTTGAACACGCCTTCCTGAACTCTCCTGGATATTCATTGACTACTACTCAAATGCAAGCAAATGCTACAAAGCGATTCCATAAATTCCATAATGGATCCCACTTTTCAAGAGAGGCGAAGCGGATTTACGAGTGCACATACTACTCGCATGTCTCCCACATCAGTAGTATCCACCGTTACGCTGGTGACCGTAACTAAGATATGTCCTCTGTACTTGTAGCCATTTAGTCAGTGTTTAGAGTGACGATTCCTCTTTTATAAGGCAGTTACAACAGTCGAATCCAGTCTCATTTTTAGCGACGAATAACCATACTGTCGGGGTAGAGAGAAAGACTACGGGGAATATTGTTGGATAAAGAAATCAACATAATTCCAAATAGTTTTGAGTTGGACCCCCAGGGAGTTACGACGTGTGACACATAACATGTTTGTCTGTGTATTTGCGTTTGCATTCGATGAACTGTCTGTAGACTGGCCGTATAAACACTTACTAGCCATTTGTCTTTAGAGGGTCTTGATTTTGCCATGTTTTATCCGTTTCCTGTTTCATCGACGCAGAGCTACTGTTTCTAATAGTAACTGGAATACGTCGATCGGCTACACAGGCCCTAATGTCAGTCATATTCACCTTTTGTGGCAGTGGGGGATCAGCATCTTAAGAGTTTATCCAGCAATCTGAACTGAACCATCACTTGTTGGTATCCAGGCCTCACTGATATTTGTGACACCAGTTTTTAGGCTTCCAGTGTGGTATATGAATGCTCAACAATGAACAACCGTATATAGGTGAATGATGTATACATCAGGTGAGAAGGGAGGAGTATGTTAGGCAGGAATCCACGCGGATCCCGCTATACCGCACTTCTTCAGGCGCTGCTACGTCCGATAACCCTAGCCCGCACGAGACTGGCCAAGAATTCGGTACGCTTGCCGGTCCGGTATCAAGACGAGATCTGATTGGTCGAGAATTTGGACCCAGCAGCCAATCATGACCCAGTATTGGCCAAATACCGGTTGCCCATGTCGCATCCAGAACGCATCAGAAATTCCAGAAAGTAATAATCGCCTACGCTATATATACGACGCGCTGTACAACTGTTCTTGACTTCGTTTTGCGCATTAATAGACCTTGCGCACCTTTGGTGGTTGTTTTGACGTAAATCCCACCTTGTGAGGCTCAGACCGAAAACTCAGCTGAGGAAAATACAGTTACTACAGAGTAGCAACAGGAAGGGGCATGTTAAGCCTGAAGTTGTCCAATGCAATGTGAGGGGACCTAAACGAGTAACCAGTGTGCTTCTTGCTTTAAGTTTTTGAGCCCTTCTCACCGGACCGTTCAACAGTTGAAAATCCATCGATGCATTGTCCGATGCCTCACAAGTCGTGTTACAGAGAATTGACGCATCATTCACGGTTGTTCACTATGACTGTCGAGTAAATGGTACTTCATGGAATGGAGCGAAACGATGGGCTTATACAAAGATGGAAAGTCCTGACGAAAGATGATTGGAAGCTTTCGTTGTGAGTGGTCTATGGAAGAGTAGAATTGTCAATGGGATTACGCATTTATTGAATTCCCCCCGGTTCAACGAATGCTCTGTGACTGTTGTGAACTGAAGGTGCAAGCCATTAGTGATCTGCACCGGAGAGTACGATAAATAAGCTGTCTGCTGATGCAGAATAGTTAGGAGCTAAATTTTATTCAGCGATCCTCTGCTGCGACTTTGTTTTGAGAAAGGACCAATCGGCTCCAAGGCTGTTCGCGATATCTGTTGCTAAGGTGCCGTTAAACTCAGTAGTAAGTTTCGAGTCACCGGCTTTGTTTCATTGCTTGACTTTCTAAACGGCGAGATGAATCGTTAGCTCAACGTTAGATTGAGAGCCAGGTTGTCTGATTACCCTCTGGCTGCAACCATTTACGTCACCTTCCACGTGACTGTACTTTCTGAGTTCTTTTTCGCACGGCATTGTCTCATACATTTTGTTCAACACTACTCCAGTGGCATAGTGAACCATAAGGCTTTTTAGCTCGTTTTTACTCTATATCACCAGCTTTTCCTGTATTTTTCAGGTCCCTTGAAGTGACGTGTAACACATTATTCCCTGTAACGACCTTGGGGGAGAATCCGGTGTCCAGTCAGTATCGCGGACTCTTCTATCCACAACTGAAGTGCATTCAGTCAGAAATATTCCAGGAAATCCGCAAGTGTGAAGGCAATGGGGAAAGTTTCACATTTTCAACCTGGTACCGCTTCACGGAACGATTTCTGAGTGATTTTGCGAGTGACATGGAACAAGTGCACTCTGACCTTCCCATGATTCCTCACATTTCGGCAACGGTTGTACGCGACTTGTGGTCAGTCAGCAACTGGGTGCTTTCCCGCGTTCCTGGCGCGGTTGAAGAAAGGAGAATAATAGCCAAGGTGAGGTGTCCATTAGGCAAGAACCTAATGACCAGAAGATCCGAGGTTAGAATTCACCATCTGACATCATCTAGGTTTAGTCAACATGACAGTACTCAGGGTTCCTTCGGGTGACATAGAAGATGAACTCTGGAAGAGTGTCGCGACTGAGCGATCACCATTTTTGTTAGTAGTGTGTCACAGGATGGATTAGGGTCGTTTCGCTTTGGTTGGATTTGCGTGGTTAAAATAAGGACAAAGGTGGTGAGACTACTTGGATTTCCCTAAACATCACTTCAGGGAATGTAACCACCCCGCTTGTGCTCTATGGGGAAAAACTTCTCGAAGTTTCACGAAAAGTGTGTGGTTATTCGCAACACAGACATCCTGAGGAGCTGTGGCAACCCGCATTATTTTGGTGCTACCGCAAAGCTCCTCGATAATGCTCGATCCAGGATCCGCTGTCCCTTTCTCCTGATACAAGGACTGGGCATGCGTGTGTGTTATATCTGCTGATTCGTCAATCTGAGGTATCTGCTGCTGACCCGCTCCAGCACCTAGTTGCCGAAAAAGACTCACAGAAGGGAACACAACCGCTATATTCCGAGCAAGCGAGTGCGAGAGCGTGAGTGCCTGCGAGTGCGAGAAGTACAACGGTCTCAAGCTATTTATTGGAAGGACACTGTCTGAACTTAGTCCAATGCTGACGCACACGGTCTGGCTTTGGTATGAGGCTGTGACGTGTTGCATATTGCGGGGGCGTTGTCTGACCTTGATCAACGCTGATTCACGCTGTCTTGGCGTGATACAAGGCTGTGATGCGCTGCACATCGAGGGGGTGTTGTCTGTTTGGTCAACATCTAGCGGAGCTGAGAGTCCCGGTAGATTTCGGGCATTCAGTAGTTGCTTTCAGGAAGCTGACCTTCCTGATAGTGTGCTTTTTATGTATGGACAAAACTAACGCGATTTACGTTCAACAGCACATTCCTAACAGGTGGCAAATTCTCAGCTAATTCCACATAGTGGGCCTACAAGAAGAGCATACGTCTGAAAGAGTGAACGCCGTATTTTGGGGCTGAAGTCACGAGTGCATTTATACAACCGTTTTATGCTAAGGATAGGATCGATAGTTTATATTTGATTCTGCTGCTAGTTACCCGAACTTTGGCTGTCTCATTACATTACATTATATACATATTTACTCACATTATATAGAATCTGTAGCAACGGTATTCTCCTCAGCTTAGTTCTCGGTCTGAGCCTCCCAAGCTAGCGTTCACGTCAAAACAACCACCAAAGGTGCACAAGGTCTATTAACGCCCAAAACGAAGTCAAGAACAGTTGTGCAGCGCTTCGTATATATAGCGTAGGCGGTTATAACTTTCTGGAATTTCTGACGCATTTAGGATGCGCTACTGGCACCCGACATTCGGCCCATTCTGGGTAATAATTAACTGTTGGGTCAAGACTTTCGACCAATCAGATCTCGTCTTGATGCCGGACCGGCAAGCGTCCCGACCTTTTGGCCAATCTTGCATGGGATGGGCTTCTCGGCCGTGACAGCACCTGACTGCGAGCGGTAAAGCGGGATCTGTGTGGAATTCCGCCTAACAATATCACTAGTTGAACGCAACTATCAAACGGTACAGGACGTTCCAGCAGTAATAGACTCAGCTAGTGGTTCTCAAACTTTCTTGCCCTCTATGGAGGGCACCATTGTGCTTTAAGTGAACTGTGAAACCACATAAGTCAAAGCGGTAGTCGGGCGATAGAGAATTCTATACACGAATACGCCTCAAAAACAGATGTGATCTGTTTCACAAGAGCACTGTATACAAAAACAGCCAACCTCGTTTTACACTCCATCATTTTGCGCAATTTAGTGAGCTTTTTTCTTCGGGTATGAAAGTATGACTATTGAGGTCTCTCCCATTCCTTCAGATCTTGCGGAACAAACAAATACTTGATTCAACAGTCAACGGCATTGTACTTGAGTCGGTCTATCTCATCGAGGTATTCACAAACCCACACGTAAAAGGAATTCTGAAAGGCGCCCGTTCAACCCCACACTCCGGTGGACTTCGTGCTTATAGAATCCCCGGATTATGGGTTACTGCCGGCAAAGTAGAGGAACAGCTGCCTACGATTTCAACAATATGGGTCAACCGTTGGCCTGCAATGAGGGAAAATTTCTGTGGTACTGTACAACTATGCACTGGGGAACAGTATGAACATCTTGACTCCAATCAAACTCAGTACTTCCTATCATATTGTCTGCCAGATTATGCAACTGAAAATTCTATCCTTCCCAACCTCAATTTTTGAGACTGTCTGATTTTCAAACTGTCATCCCTTCCTCACTTTTTCCCGTTGGGCTGGTGACCTTATTCTCCCCTCAATCGATTATTCTTGATTATTCCGTTCCACAGTCCAGGCGGAACACTTTTAACACGTACCTGGATCGCCAGATTGCTTCAAAGTGACTGAGAAATGTTCTCCAAAAAAGTACAAAGAAATTATCAACCTTTTTTGATATCAGAACACTCCAAAAACAACCGTCCTCAAGATAGTTGCCCCAAATGCCTAACTTCCGGATACCGGCCTCCTAACTACCCCCAAAAGCAACTAAAGTAAGATAGAATAAGCATATCACAAAATTGTTCTACACTGGCGACCGTCATGGTTCCTTGAGCTGTACGTTTTGAAAATCGAAAGATACAAGCTTTTGTACAGTTAGTTCTACAGTATCGAGATAAGAAATTAGTGAGTTTGAATATTTTTATGGAAAATAATCGGTCGATTGGCGTTAGTTCATCTGGTAGTGGTAGAAGGCCACGAAAACTCATGAGGGCTTTCAGATATGGGCATAATGCAACTGTGAGCGTATCGGTTGCTGCTTGGAAGTTAATTTATTCAGTTGCTCGAATAACATGACTTGTTTCGTTTGTGATTCTTTGCTTGCTTTAATCTGGTTTTCAAATCACCCTCATTAGAATTTCCACCCACAACAATGAAGTAGTCTAAAATCAATCTTGACTAGTAACAACACTCTCAAATAACATGTATGGTTTTCATAAAGAAAACTACTACTCGATTGTCGACGTATGTACAGCAAGTTATAAGTAGGCTGATACAAAATGGAAAGCTTTTTTCTCTTCGAGTCTCACGTCACCGGCAAGTGTCTGCCGGAATTCGCTCAAGAATTGTTCAGCTACTCCGAAAAAATTGGAAAGGAAGACAAACTTTGTCCACTGTTGTTATTCCTTTAGTCGAGTCTGAGGTTTTAGACTACCTTTGCCAGATTTCATCATCTTTCAAGGAACGATGCACCCAGCAGCGTGTGATGGATAAGGTATGTTCTTCAGATGAAGAAGGAAAGCCAGTAACCTGGTGAACAGTGCTAAATCCCGAATTTGAGAAGTTGATATGTATCAAATCATCCCGTATTCTACACTCTCAGAAACCCTCTAAGTAATGGCTATGAATAATAAAATGTAGAAATACCCTAATCCAAGTCATCTGGTTCATCGGAATAGTTTTGTTCGTCTTCTATCGGTTCCTTTCTTGAGGAACACAAGAGCAGGTTATGGTGTTAAAACACATGACTACTGCTAATGCAACTGACAGATCGATCGTCGAATTTTCTGATCATTCCTCATGTACGTTACTCTTGTTTGAACAGTCCTTCTCCTGTCCCAAGTGCACTTATTCTGGTGAGTCCACATGCATCTAATCAGGGATTGTCCAACGGTCTTCAAGCTTCAGTGTCTCTAACTGACTGGGAAGTCCTGACGGCTGGGTCAGTCAGTCGACACAACCATGATGGTGGGTAGGGGATCGAAGCCTTTGGCTAGTCAATCACGTTGCTCAATGGCGGGACGGTTCAAGAGTTAGAGCTCCAAGTTACTGATCGAAAGGTTCGTGGTTCGAACCCGACCTCTGCCTCTCGACTTCTCCTGTCTAGGCTCGGGCAACCTGGCAGTATCCCAGTCCTTGTGCTTCCTTCGGGTAGCATGGCAGCTAGACACCGGAAGGGTGTTGCAGCTGATCGATCTCTCTATCTCTCTATCACATTGCCCAGGTTCATACAGCATTACCTGTTCACACGTGATACTTCAGATGCGTCCAGCGTGCACTGGCGAGTAGTGGTAGTAGGCTCACCTAACATTTCAGATGTACAGAGTTCAAACCCCGGCATGGTCAAGATTATGCACTGCCGATGATTTCTAATTAGATCGAAATTCGAGTCTGGTGCTACCTCTAAGTGGTGTGAACTCACCAGAGGGATTCCGCCAGGAGAGGGTGAATGTGACTTCCACAAGTCCTGCGACCATCTACAACTAATTTCTTACCAATATTTAGTCTGAAGAAAGCCTATTCATGGAGTAAACGAAGTTTTCACTAATCGAGGTAGTTAATTTGAAGCGAAAAACAAGTCATACGGGTAGAGGAAAGCTAACAAACTTCTAAAGTTCGCAGCGCTTGGCAACTAATTCAAACTGAAACAGTATGCTTGCTTACAAATATCTGGACTCGTCGCTAGAAGAGCTTCTGAGCTCTAATGACAAAGCCTCACTGAGACTGCGTTTTATTTCACTTGTGGTGGGGAGCACGGTCAGCCAGTCCATTTCCAATTGAATGACGTAATCAACGAGGAAAAGTTGCGGAAACCTGAGCATTCGCATATCCTGAAAAGTCGCAGTTGAACGTATCTGTTTTAAACAATTCCAATTTCAATAAGAATTGGAGCCAGATAGTCTAGCAACAAAAATTAGACATTTATCGTAATAGAAGAACAAATAAAAAATTCCGAATTAAACATTCGAGGATTAAAAGTTCACGGCAAAGTAGAGTGAAGTTTAGGTTAACAAAATAATACTTCATTATTGAAAGAAAAAGGGAACGTCGTTCATCATACCTTTTCAACGCATGTACACGGTTCTCTAAATTTTCTCTTCGTTGATTCAATTAATCGGATCATACCAGTTTTATCGAGATAAGCGATATTCCATCCTTCTTGACTTGTATCATCTGGTACACGCAGCACATCGAGTAGCGTTGTTAACAGAGTATTACACTGGTTGTTCACTTTAAACTGGCCCGCAGGACAAGATGGCACCGTGTCCGACGAAGTAATCAGCTGTTTTGTCGGGACCTCCCACACAGCTCCAGACAGTCGCGGACACATTTGAATCCAGGCACGTACTCGATCGGTGAACACATTGGGCTCTAAGATGCTCGTATCACCGACAAAATCTGAGAAGGTAACCATTGGACCGAGCCAGCTGCAAACCGAACATTGTTCGATAAACATGCACAGTCTCTGACTCAAGTTTGGACGAGAAATCATCCTCGAGTTAGAAAATGCTTTTGTATAGTCCGGGCATGATTCCGTCACCAACACCATTCTTGAGCACGGTGGTGATCTATCTGATTGAATCAGCAAAGATTCCGTTTCAGGACTAATGTTTGACCAAGCAGGGAAACCGTTTTGACTGTTTGGTGGCGTTTGGGAAAATGGAAGAACTAATAGTGCCAGCCTGGAAGACTGGCCACCGGGAAAGAACGACCGGTTTGGACCATCAACTCTGTTACATCCATTTACATCTCCGGTGTGGTTGAGTAATTCCTCGAGTTTCGGCTTTCCGTAGACTTCGAAAAAGTGAAGTTCCGAATGCTCTTTTGAATAGTTCACGAAGCCCATCTTCCCATAGACACATTCCAGACCAAGTCCATCTTGGTAAACCAATTTGACGTACTGTCCATTGGAAGCAATAACTTTCTCACAAAGTGCGGACATCATCAAGCGACCCAGACCGTGTCTGCGAAATTCCGGTTCAATATAAAATTGATCCAAGTAGACTCCTCGACCACCGTGCATCGGAGAGATGTCTGAATGAAATATCATGAATCCGATTGGCTGTAGCTCTTGATCGCTACTGGCCGAGAACGTGAGTAGCAATCCTTCGATGAATCCATCCTTGAAAAGGTCACTCAAGTCCTGCGGCTCCAGATCACTTTTCTCACACTCTCCGACGTGGTGACGCAGAAGTCTCAAGGTGAATTCATGGACTTGCGAGAAGTCTTCCGCTCTAATAGGACGGACGCTGAACATAGGCCTTCTGAAAGGCCAGGGAATTCAGGACTAAAGACGTCTTTATTACGGTTAGGTTGGTGTTTTCCGACGACGCGAAAAGAAGGGGTAGACAAGAAAGTGAACTGTGAAATGTGCGCGGAGTAAACTAGCATTCCAACCGTTTGTCAGGCGTGGACCGATTCGAAATTTCCGCCCAAACTCATATAGCTTACGGGTAAGAGTGTGTTGATGTGTGATGAGTGTGACCGAAATTAATCGAAATATTTAAACGCTTCTGTGGGTCACGTGGTTCGTCCACACAAGTGTAGAATCTGTCCGCCCATTATGAGGTCATCTGTCCTTATGACAGTCAATCGAATCCTTTGCACGAAAACGCACCATTCGACTACATACACATGCGCAATAGCGGTAAAGCAAAACGACCCACTATTAAGAAGAAAACAGAGGCGGTTTGTGAACGGTTATGAGGACAGCCAAGTTTTGCTACATTGACTAAAGTTAGAACAAGACATTTGCACTATTCCTTTGTACTTTTATGGATGGAACGGAACATAGCGACTCTTTCCGGAATCGGAGTTTATTCAATTGTGCCTAGGTCAAATAGTGCACGACAGTTTCCTGTTGTGACCTTGTACCACAACTGGTCACTCATGAAATGTTTTACAAATCATGAAGTTAGTACCAAGGAAACTGCACCAAAGCCTGGCGGAAGCGCTTTGGTTCGTAATACTCAAAACATAACTGTTTGCTCAGATGAAATGACGTATCATGTTGACATTACTGAATCTTTTGAGATTGTTTATTAACCGTGTTGGTGGATTTTTTCGCCATTATATTAGTTTTCGAATCTAATCAAGGTTTCCAAGGAATGTAAAACGGTAGATCGGCTTGATGTGCTACCTGACAAACTGCTATTTGTATCCAGTTCGACAGCACCATCAATAGCAGCCAGTGAGCCTGGTGGGGTGAACAGTGTTCAGAGCTACATACTACCCGAACCGTTTACTGTTCGAGAGGTTTCGCCAAAGTACAAAATTGAAAAATCTTTTTCAGTTATAATGTAAAGACATGCTCTGGCAGTCGCCGTCAGATAATGCAAGCAACAGCGCCAATACATTGAATTACTTCCAAAGTTTATGTCGAAAACATATGGAGTGCAAGGTTGGTTTTCTCTACCACTGTGGATACTACTGATGAGGCATGCGAGTAGTCTGTGGTCGAAGCACCGCCCAGTGTCTAATGCAAGGTGAAGTTTATTACGGAACTTGTAGAACTGTTTGCAATGTTCGTCCACAGTAGTATAATAGTCAATGGATACACATGAACTGTCAAAAAGACGCGTGAGAATGTTCAGTGTGAAAAAACTATTTGCATATGAGACGTTTACTTTTGTCTTCTCGGAGGACTTGCCTCCCTTCATCGGTGCTAAGTCAGTTGAACCTGGACACGTGTCTACCAACCCAGCCACCAACTTCTTATATCGTGAGTGAAGGTTCCTAGTCCTGAGGGTTTAGGACTACCCGCGTCTGTTCATCCTTTAATGGGTGCTCGGAGTTCTCCGACTGACTTACACCTAAGGCAGTTTCTGGCATACTCACAAACGTGTCGCTGCAGACCGGAATTGCGTACTATGCCAGACTGGACACAAAGACAACTTCAAAGCCCACTGGAGACACTTCAGTCAAGAATGAGGGAAGCGCAATCGAATATGTGGTCACCAAATTTCGCTCCCTACTTCGGGATTCACATCATCCTCCGTTGAACAGTTTTCGTCCTCTCCTAACGCGAGTGTTCTGGCTGCTCGACACCGAAGCGTGAAGGTTCACACTTATCAGAGCTGGGTAGCAGTGCACATTCTTGGCTGTGACGGGGGTTGAACTCCAAACATCTGCCACGTTTGGCATCATCGTCATGGGCAGCATGACATCAGTGTTCAACACTGATGCTTCACTGCCGTACAACCATCATCAATTTGAAAGCCTCATGGAGAAGAAAAGAACAAAGGTGGATTAGGAGGTGACATAGTGCTCTAATCATTTGGAGATGCTTCCACCTCCGGAAAGAACCAGAACGCCATTGATATCGATTAGCAGCCATATTTTGCAGCGTCTCCAACCAGGCGCAGTGGGGATCACGCGGTGTGTTGTGTGAGTTACCCCTTCTGAACAAGCGCAACAAGCTTCAGTAATGCGACTGGTTTCCCCCAAACACCGACCAGTAATTGTCTCACTTTTGTTGATCGGCTGACCAGCATGTCGGGGTTTCCGAGTCAGACGCTTGGATCCTGCTGGACGAATTGTAATCCCGCGACTACTTACAATTAGCGAGTAGAGTAAACAAACAATCTACGACAGAAGCTGATATAACACATACTAAGTTTAGTTTACACGTCTGTGGTGGCTACAAAACGAATGGCACGTTCCCATTCTACCGGGGGGCAGCAAGGGGCAAGCAGTCTGGTCTTAACTGCACTTGAGACTCACCGAAAGTCGCTGTTCTGTTGGCAGTTCAAGGAAGGAAACACTGAACAGTAGTATCGCACAGTGAGTATTTATAAGATAATGGAAGACCATGCGATCGATCCAAACCCATTGAATTCTGGTTATTAGTCATGGCTCTTCGAGGGAAATTTGAACGGGGTTCAAAGCGCCTGGTGGTTGCATAACTGACTCAAATCCCCTCAGGATTCCTAAGAATCTCGAGACGAACTTCAAAGATCTAACCAGAATTCAGTTCGCTCTATCAACCAATCCAGAGGAAAACGGACAAGTGCGTACACTCGATAAAAAATTGATGGAAATGATCGAATGGAACAATCCAAGAATACAAAAGGTGAACGTGATTTAATGAAAGAACAACTAATTTATTTGCGAAGGCAGAAAATCTATAATCTGTAAAAATGTACCGAAGTCGCCTTAAAGACTTTGTGACTGCGGTACACACTCACTCGCCAATTAGGACGGTGGGAGGCACAGTTGAATCCCAGCTTGGTCTCTTGGTTATAATTTGCTAATAAACGGGAGGCTGAGCTGAGAATCAAGTTATTCCCACGTCAGCACCTTATTGAGTAGCAAACGAGTATATGATCCCATTTTCGTAATCTTTTGTGTGCAAGTACGACATGAGGTCGGTAGAAACTCGGGGACTACGCCCGCCTGAAGATCGCAAGAAGGATGAAACTGGTAGTGGGACAATGTGGAACAGTTTTCATCAACCTTGGGAATAGTGTTGTTTCAACAAAAAAGTTACAGGAGAAAGGAACACCCGCAAGTTCATCGTACTCATCAATTCACTATGCCCACTTTGCAGAGTTTCAGCTGAAAAGTGTGTTACCATGGTTTAAGAGCATGCAGCGTTCGCCAAATTGCTTCATCAGTGATGCCAGAGACAACTTTTTCTGAAGCTAAAGGGTCGTGTGTACAAGGCGACTGTAAGAGCGGCATTGCTATCTCATTGTGAGATTTGGTCTCCTCTAACCGCGGACCTTGGGCATTTCAGAGTGTTGGCCAAAGGTCTCTTCGTAGCATAGGAAGGATCGGCTCACTACAGCAGGCGCGAAACGAAGTGAAGAACCAGAAACAGCAGATTAAACATGTCAGTTTAAGATGGCTACGACGTGTACAGCGCATGGCAAACCAACGCCTGCCCAAGAAGGTGTCGTTTTCCGTTGTAAGCCATAATTGGCAAAACGTTTGTGGGGAACAAGCCGAGACATGACAACATGAAGTGAAAGCGGCTACAGTTATATTTCCCCTAAAATCGATGGCAAATGTGCAGTACTGATGTTTTACAGCCAATAATGATGACGTTCGTAATCACCGGTGTCCGATTTCGGAATTCGTATTCAGAAAGATCGTCATCAACAGTGCAGATGAGCTTACCCAGTTCGGCTTTTACTTATCGCTGACAGCTGATGACGTGACCCACTTATCCGAACGTCTGTTTGTTTGCAGGAAAAGGAAGTCAGTCTACCAGTGTAACGCTGATACTACTGATGGGGAGGCATGCGAGTAGTATGTTTACTTCTTGTAAATTCGCTTTGCGTCTCTTGAAAAGTGAATTCTGTTGCGGAATTTTTGGAGTCGCTTTGTAGCATTTGCTTGGATTTGAGCAACAGCCGATGAATATCCAGGAAAGTTCAGGAAGACACGTTCAAGAGAGGGTGGATGTTCATTTTTTGTAAATAAGATGCAAATGAGAGTTTTGCTTCCCTGTCCAAAAGCCTGTAACTGTTCCGTTGGCATTTTCTAATAAATAACTCCGCGGCGAAGGCCTTCTTCCTTTCACCAATATATGAAATTGAGGCACAACCCATGGTTTATCAATACATCTGCAGTGAGCGTTTCTTCCTTCAAGAACTAGTAAGCATAATTCAGAATTGGGATCGGATGTTCCGACCAGACTTGGGTAGCACTCAATCAGTGCGGATATTGTCCAAAGTGAAAGAAAACCATACAACTCGGTTGTCCACATCAATGTTTAGAGACATTGTCAGACATGGCCCAGTCGCGCCCTCATTGATCCAAGCTATTGCCCTCAATGCATAGCTCCTTTCCCAATCCCCCACTTGACAGCCTACTGACCATGCTGGATTTATGCACCAATTTGTCAGCTCCCGCCTGCAATGCGTAGCTACCTACCCCCCCCCCCTCCGCCCCAAATCACCAGTGAACGAAACTGCGGCAGCTACAACCACTGTACGACGAGTACGCGGTTCTTACAGCTGACAATTGTGATGATTAAAGATCGGTCTTAATCAGACAGAACAGTAGAAAGCTCCTTCGTGGTCACAGCTACTCTGGATTATGTTACATTTGATAGCAGTATGGAAGTTACATGGTTGAGTCGCCCATACTGTTCGCTACAAAGTCCGGATTTCAAACACTTTCCAGTGCTTCGTATCAGTGGTGTTCACTTCGTCCTTTCAGCGTTTGTTTAATGTTCCGAATCCAGCCTTTCATTACGGAATAAAAGCAATTTTGGTTGGGGCACCCCAGGTTCGACTCCGCCAGTGCCACCTGCAGAAGCTCTGTTTACTCTATCTGAAATTTTTTGGCCACCTTAGTTCAGAAAATTTCGTTTCATGCAGAGTTAGGGGTTTTGTTCGGGAAGCCAAGCCTTTCACTGGGGGTTCCGACAACCGACGACCTTATTTTTGTTCCATCGGCCTGACCTAACATGGAATACCGACAAAAAACAAGACTGTCATCACCCTTTTGCAGCTGTCAAAATTGACAATTGCGCTTCTGACCCCGTCAACTGGAGCGTAGCAACGTGGATTCGTGAGCGTATGAATTACCTCAGTTCGAGCCTGTCAGTTGCATCTAACCAGACCTCAAAACTCATGGGTCTGCCTCGAAATTCTTATGTCCGTCTGTGCTGCCATAACACACACGCCAGATAAAATGAGGAAGNTGCCGCTAACACACACGCCAGATAAAATGAGGAAGGATGGAGAAAAACAAGCGAAAACCAAGCGAGTGAGCCACCTTACTTGCTGTTGTGACATTGCCACCAGCCCTCGCCCCGTGACCAGTGTTTAGATTGAACGGGAGGTTAACTGTGCACCGTTTCAGTGCTGATTCTGGGTGTGTAAAGAGCTAGTTCACAGTTGGATACACCTCAAAGTTGGACAGATTTTAAGGTCGTTCATCGTTCCATTGTTTGAACAAGATGCCACTAGACACGTCCGTAACGGATGTGATCACTAGGTGTGATGAGAGGAAAGCGGAAATGATGCTCATTGTGCGGGAGAGTTGTACAAAATTTGGTCTGGTTATGGAGGGAAGAACTATGAACACTGCAAACTTTTACCGAATCCCCGGGAGTGCGATTATCAGGGGAGTGACAACTTCGGGGGGAAGGGTCGTCACAGGAGAAGAGCACTGTACGAACCAAGCAGGCTGTGTACCTGGTTCGCAGGCAGCACGTACAAACCAATCCTTATTAATTAAAACAAATGATTAAGATTCTGAACTCAATGCTGTATGGTGAAATATCACAGTAGTACTTTCACAGACTTTCACAAATTTCGTGGGTCTGAAATTCCGATCAGATGAGATACGAAGCGGGCAGGTTATCACTAATNGAAAAACAAGCGAAAACCAAGCGAGTGAGTCACTTTAGTTGCTGTTATGACATTGCCACCAGCCCCCTCCCTTGACCAGTGCTTGGTTTGGGCTGTAGTTCGGCTGCACACAGTTTCAGTGTTGATCCTGGGTGAGTAAAGAGCTAGTTCACAGTTGGATACACCACAAAGTCGAGTAGGTTTCAAGGTCGTTCATGGTTCGATTGTTTGTACGAGATGCCTTGTTGGCACGTCCGTAACGGATGTGATCACTAGATGTGATGAGAGGAAAGCGGAAATGATGCTCATTGTGCGGGAGAGTTGTACAAAATTTGGTCACTGGTAGAGCATGGAGGGAAGAACTATGGAACACTGCGAACTCTTACCGAATTTCTAAGTGCGATTATTAAGGGAGTGACAACTCCGGGGAGAAGGATTGTCACAAGGGAAGAACACTGTACGAACCAAGCAGGCTGTGTACCTGGTTCGCAGGCAGCACGTACAAACCAGTGTGTATCAATTAAGACGAATGATTAAGATTCCGAATTCAATGTTATCTGGTGAAACATCACAGACCTTCACAAGTACCGTGGCCATGTGGGTCCGAAATTCCGATCACATGAGATACGACGACGGACGCACCTGTGAACACAACATATTCGCATTTCGTAGGCGCACACAGTGTGTCGGAAAGAACTACTCAAGCGAAAATAATCATCATCATTATCGTCAACTGTAAGAACCGCGTACTTGTCGTTGTGGTTATAGCTGCTACAGCTTCGTTCACCGATGATTTGGGAAGGTGGGTTAGGTAGTCGCGCATTAGAGGCGGGAGCTGATAAATTAGTGCGTCAATACAACACTGTCAAGTGGGGGAATTGGGAAGGGAACTATGCAATGAAGGCAATAGGTTGGATGCATGAGGGCCATTGAGGGCGCGGCTGGGCTATGTCTGACAATGGCCGGTCTCGGGGTCCCCATCCAGGAAGACGGCAATGACCAGCGCAGCTCAGTTTGCTGGTAATGGCTTTTATACTTCGCCGCCAAGTCATTGTTTGACCGCCTCTGGCTCGCTTCCACCCTTCACGTGGTTGTACGAAAAGAACCCTTCGAGGATGTCAGTTCACCGGCATACGGAGCACGTGGCCAAGCCAGCGCA
>NW_008751757.1:1074976-1088239 GCF_000715545.1 Opisthorchis viverrini
TGAGAGGTGTCATCAATTTGAGTTTAGGGCTTCCGGTTCACATCATTTTGACTAAACATTCCTTTTGAACGTGGTTCAGTGATTTTGCTGACCGTACCAGGTTAACAAGTGCTAAGACCTTCCTGAAACGATGACCTCTCTGGTGGTCTCACATTTTTCCAACTCATTTTTGAGTCGGTTTTTGCAGACAATCAACCCGAAAACAGTTTGGCCTTGAGACCGTTTTTGTGCATCGAAGAGGCAAATCCACCAGCAATCCGTCCGTTCATTTTTGAAACTACGAAGCTTAGCTGCAAAACAGTTCAGTAACCTTGAAAATTGACTAACGGTTGATGCCGTTTGAAGCAAAATGTTGGTTGTTGATTTTCAGTTTAGCCAAATCCGGCTAACATAGAACGAGACTCAGTTTGTTGCTCATACACAAGTGGGACAGTTGTAGTGAAGGACTAGGGTCTGCATTGGGCTTTCCAGGGTTACCACTTTTTGGAACGGCTAGGAGTTTCCTTATCTTTCAGTTGAGAATTTGAGAGAGCTTACGGATTGTTGCACTGAAAGGATAGCATGCACGTAATTCGTTCCCATTCATCATCATTGTCAGCTGTAATAACCGCGTACTTGTCGTACAGTGGTTGTAGCTGACGCAGTTTCGTCCACTGAAGATTTAGGGTGGGGGAGGGGGTAGGTAGCTGCGCNCGCATTGGCGCGGGAGCTGATAAATTAGTGCGTAAATACAGCAGTGTAAGGTGATCGGAAGCATAACAGTCTCCTGCTAATTCCTCTCAAAGTATGGTGTCCAGTTTAGTCATGTTTACCCGAACAAGCTCACTCAGATCCACACTTCGTGATCAAACAAGTCCATTCGGTCAAATGGTCAAGAATACGTCAATAGGTTAGTTCCATCCCAGTTGAAGCATGTATGAATACGTATTTCGCACAGTGAAACCTCAGAACACCGGTCAACCTCCTGAACGACCACTTTTGGTTAGTGTCTTGTCAAATTTCTGTGACCTCAGCGAACGGAAAAGTTCAATGTCTCAAGAGCCGGGTCACTGGAATCTCGACAAAAACTCCACTCCTATGGTCCTGTAAGCGGTCGCTGTCTGTCATCCGTTGGCAGGAAACAGAAAAAACAAGGGCCGATAGCGAAGAAGTCTGCGCATCTGTGGTTGTTTTTTCCCATTTGAGAAACCGAACCGTAGAGCAAAGTAAAATAACAGATAATCCATTTGGATTGTATTAACACTGATTGGCTTTGTAACGATGGCAACCCAGTTGCCCTGTTCATAGAACGCGCGTTCTAACCGAAGTGAGGGAACCTGTTCGATCAGCGTTTCCAGTTCGCCACGGACAAATAGGTGATAAAAGCGACCGGGGATGGCCGACGGACACGCGTCACACTTATCTAAAAGTCAAACGAAATTGAGACAAGTCAGGAGAGATAGGAACAAACCAGCTGTCAGAAAACTTCAATCGATGGGTGAAACACAGGTCAGTCGAAGAAACAAGTGCGTTTGCTAACATGGTTCGACAGATACACTGAATTCGGTTACAAGTAGTACAGAGAATTTGACGCGTACTCTATCAGTTAGGCGTTCAGCTGTAGCACCCTTCCGGTGCCTAGCTGCCATGCCACCCGAAGGAAGCACGAGGGCTGGGATACTGATAAGTTGACCAAGCCTAGACAGGGGAAGTCGAGTGGCGGAGGTCGGATTCGAACCACGGACCTTCCGGTCAGCAAATTCGCGCTCTAACCACCTGGGCCATCTCGCCCCAATTCTATCAGTTAATCGCAAGCCAATTTAATATGGACCCATTTATCAACTGACACAACCATGGATGAGCTGGTGAAAGAAAGAAGGCCTTCGGAGTTATTGATTAGAAAATACCAACTGACCGGTATTAGAAAATGCCAACTGACAGAAGCAAAACTCTCATTTGCATCCTATTTACAAAGAGTGGACATTTATCTTCTCCTGAATGCGTCTTCTTAAACTTTCCTGGATATTGATTGACTCCAATCATTCATTGCTCAAATCCAAGCAAATGTTACAAAGCGGCTCCACAAATCCCGCAACAGATCTCCCCTTTTCAAGAGACGCAAAGCGAAATTTCACGAAAAACATACTACTCGCGTCTCCCCATCAGTAGTATCACCGTTACACTGGTACGCTGAGCCCACGAAAAACCGATTCAGTGCTATTTGCACTCACAGCTATGGAACACTACACACTATTTTGTACGCACACACGGCAATCTCCTCAAGAGAGCTCCCATCTAGAAAATCTACTGGCCACGGCGTAGTGCGATTACCAAAAAGACACGCAGGGACCTAGAACTCTCCTGTTTACAGGAATATCCGCACCTATGTATCTCACAGCACAACTTTGCGGTGCAAGTTTGTGGAGAGGAGTGAGGGCATTTCAGTCCGTCCTAACAGCGATGAGTACAGTAATTAACCAAAATAGACCATCGCGGAGGAACGAGAGAGGCAGATTAAGTTGTGGAAGGGGGAGGGGTGTGAGGACAGTACAACGTCCACACTTACTTGGAGACGAGATTCCGGTAGATTTTCGTTGTTTCGATTTCCAAGGGACGATCATATCGGTGGCGGGGAATTCCGTACCCGATACGTGGACAGGAAGCCGAACGTTTTCTATGGGCTCCACTACATTCGGTTTGCCTTCCTCTCCTTCAGATGGCGTAGTTCGAGTCTTCCGCAAGTATCGAGCCGGTTCGGAACTTGTGGGGTCACGTTGCTCCTTTGCCCAAACCTGTGAAAGTGAGTAAAACAATACGGGAAATGACGTCAGATAGAGATAAAGAACGATGTCAACAAATGAACAGAATCGAGCTACTAGCGTACGTCTGAAATCCAATCAGAATCCGGCCTGGTCCAGCTGAGTTTTCACCTATTTGCGGTAAACGAAATATTTTGTTGGGTTGTCAACACACTATGGAGTTCAAACTTCTCCCAATCCCACGATGAAGTCACCACGATTTGTGCAGCGGCTTTTGGGGAATGGCATGGCGTTGAATATGTCGCCTTCTAGTTCCATCGTTTTTGCCTGCAAAAGTTGTTTTCGAGCAGTGTCACCTTGCTCCGCCTCCTGAGAGGATGTTGAGGCTTTCAAAAGTTGTGCCATAAGCACAAGAATGAACTTTTCATCAGTGAATATTCTGCTGTCTTTCTACTGAAGCGGAGGTGGAGGACTTGTGCTAAAAATTGAAAACGCCTTCCAAACTCCATCCATCAGTTGCTTGGGGGTGTTTCGTTCAATGCAACCTCTGTACAGATCGATTTGGGTTTCAAAGCCCGGAAGGCGATAACCGCATTCCATCCTAATTTACTTACCCGCCTAACTGTTTTGCGACATGGTTATCCCACGAACACTGTTCATGGAATATAGTATTCGTTTAGCTGTAACACCCTTTCCGTACCTAGCTGCCACGCCACTCGAAGGAAGTACGAAGGGTGCAATACTACCAGGTTGCCCGAGCCTAGACAGGGGAAGCCGAGATGCAGAGGCCGGGTTCGAACCACAGACCTTCTGGTCAGTAAATTCGCGCTTTAACCACTGAGCCATCTCCGTTCAACAAGTCAGTGCTTCAGGGGAGTCCAAGTGGAAGGTCACAGTCCCAGGGCTACTTTTGCACTAAAATTCAGGTTTATGAACGCGGAATAGGACATTTCATGAAGCAGTTTTTTTATGACGACATGAAGCTGAGCTGTTGAGAAAGCATCCCACCCGATATGGGTGGAACCAGGAAAAAATGAGACAGATCTACGTTGAAGCCAACAAAAAAAACAACAAGGGAAAGAAGCAAGTAATTACAAAGATTTTGGAGACAAATTTTCGCTGAAATAAAATTCTGCAAACACGGCTATGTTCACGAGGGCTAAACTCTTTCTGCAGAAGGAGAGACCACTGATCGCGTGCTTGTAAACGTCAGGACGCAAGTCAACTTCCATCGAGGCGAAATTTGCTTTTCATGGACGTTATTCCTAACTACTTTCCGCATTTGTGTGCATTGGTGTGGTACGCCCTTGTAACAAAAAACGGGAACTTCCACTTTACTGCAGTGGAAATCTGCAGGTATCCCCAGTCAACACGTTCACATTGCTTCGAAGTAGCGATCTCCCCCTTAGTAGAACTGCATCTCACCGAAACGGCTATCCTCGTGTGAACTTTTGAACATGGGGACACCACGTGTTCCGAAACCTGCGGTGGCAACTGATCACACACTTCAGTGGGAAGCTTCGGAACGCACAAGAGAGAACGCACTGGATTGCCATGGTGGTTAGTATGCTGTATACAACAATCTATGAAACCGCTGAGGGCGACGTAACAACTATGGTCCGATTGGTAGACCGGTTGGTTTCACTCGTACAAAGAGTGGACTTCTGTTGGTTTTTTATGTGCACATCAACTTACAAGTCCATATTTTGTTCAATAGCTGGAGAAATTATACAGTAGCGAAACGTACTTGGATGAGTCCACGGCCTCCTGGACGCAAAAGCTGTGCAAGCTCTTCGAGTGCTTGAAGTCGTCGAGGTTCTGTTGATAGGTGATGCAGGACAGCAATACATAGAAAATAGTCTAGTCTGCCTGAGCAATAGGGCAACCTGAGGATATCGCCTACGGTGACGTCAAAACCTGCAGAAAATAAAATGGTGAGAAATGTTAAGTGGGAAGAAACACTTTGCTGATGGACAACGGTAGTACATGTTTCACAGAGGGTGGCCTCAATAGCGTCAACAATCGAAAAGACCTTTGAAAACGACCCTACTGAAATCCCATTTGGTCTAGTTCCAAGCAGCACCAAGCAGCTAGCGGCATGAAGAGCGTTAGGAAACGAGCAAATCGAGCGGGAAGAGAAAAAATGCAGTAGTTATCTAGAAAGACGTTTATTCTCTCTCATGAAGATGACCTATTCTTGGATCGTGAACGAGGCAGACAACAGAAGTCTGGTTCCTGTTTTGGATCGAACACTGCATTTCAACAAACATTGCGTAATATAAAGGTTGAGCTGTGGGCTTGACAATTTTATTTAAAGAGCTTCACCGCCAACCAAGATGACATCATCTTCAGTGCGTCGTTGCGCAGCGGAGCTAAGCGGTACGTCATTAGGAATGTTGATAGGTTAAATTACGTTCTTCTATCAAAAGGCTGACCTTTGGTTATGACTGATCGTTCGCGTACATAACCTATTTGATTCCGCTGTCAGCTAATGTTCTGGGTTCAAATGACCTTTGAGGTCAGGTGTCATGAAGTCAGATGTCCTATTGCACCATCAGTAGATAATCTTAGCGTGGACAAATTGCGAAATAGTCTGGGCGAATCAGAAACAAAACAAGCGATAAAAAAAACAGATGACCACGAGCACCTCGTTCACGCACTATTTTCGCCAGGCAGCTGCTTCGCTCCATCGCCAACATCGGGGCCAATGGCGGGATAGTAGGAAGTCGAGGAGATGCGACTGAGTTTGGCTGGTTGGATGAAGCAGGCTCTTGCCGACAGACTGATCGGTTTTCCGAATTCTCCCGGACTGCTACTAGATATTTTCCGTTTCCGCAACCAACATCTGCACCCAGGGCTCCGGGTGGTTGTGTGCGCAAAAATTCCAAGACCCCGGGCCAAGGAGCTGAAGTCGTGGCAATCTCATCGTACACCTAAAAAGACAAAACAATTAGGGCTAGTCAAAGTTGTGTAGCAACACCAACTATCTTCCAACAGTGGCTCCGCCCAAGTTTATTGCTCTTCATCGAATAACTAAGGGTGAAACCAGATAGTAGCCTATGGGTCTCCAAACGAAACGTGAGGAGCCTGTGTTGAAGTCAAGACAATCACGCAAGACGATGTGGTCCCAATCGCATTTCGACCGGTATATCGTGCACATCAGCAGATGTTCATATAACCTATTGGCGTAATTATTTTCATCCAACATGGATCTAGATGGATGTGCTTGAAAAGTAAAAAAGGAAAGTGTTCAGCTGTAGCACCCTTCCGATGACTAGCTGCCATGCTACCCGAAGATAGCATGAGGGCTGGGACACTGCCAGGTTGCCTAAGCTTAGACAGGGGTAGTCGAGAGGCGGAGGTAGGATTCGAACCACAGACCTTCCGGTCAGTAAATTCGCGCTCTAACCACTTGGGCCATCTTGCCCCATCTCTGCTTGACGAGTGTATTGGTCACAAATTGGCCTGGGAATGAAACCACATGTGCCAGTGACCCACTGCTGTCCGCGTCCAAGGACTTATATCATATTTACTTTGTGTCAAGTTCTGAGATCGCTGCCGTGAAAACGCATTTGCATGCTCCAAGGGCTTGCGGGAATAGACTACAACAGGTGTGTCAATAAGAGAATCCAATCCCACATAGCGCTTACTGGCTTCGAACAAGTTGCCAAAAGCGCATAAAAGGCCATTGCACAAAACAATTAGACAGGCCCATAGCCTTAGCAAAAGCTTGATGAAACGTAGGCTCCTAAGGCCCCACAAGAATGGCGAGAATTTGCTGATTCCACCTGCAGCTTGTACCTGGATCCAGTTCGTCACGACGGAACGTAGTTGAACGTTATACTGGATGGGTTTATAGCATTGAAACGGATTCGTTCAACCACTTTTAGACAAAGAGTACACCAACACAGAACACAGATAAGCAGAAATAGGTCATGGGTTTATACTATGAAATTATCATCATCGCAGACGGAAACATGTGGGAACACAAGCGCCGTACTACTAGCACGCCACTATGTCCATTTATTTGAACAGAGCAAAAATAGAAGGGCGGGTGCTGGTTCAACACAAAATGCCTGTATAAAACATTGTCGGACAGTTTGAATGAAAACAAACAGCATGGAAGTCGCTGACGTCATCTGGCCACCACATCTTAAAGTGCCCCTAATGCCTGTATAAACATTGTCGGACAGTTTGAATGAAAACGAACAGCATGGAAGTCGCTGACGTCATCTGGCCACCACATCTTAAAGTGCCCCTAGCCAAAGCAACGAGTCGAGAGGGCCCATCCTGGAAAGTAGACTACACCAAGAACACTCAAACATTCCAGAGCCTTTCGCTCCCTCTGTGTCTATCTCTTGATGTGTGTTAACCCGAAGTTGCCCTGGAAAACAATGTTCTTTTTGGCAGATGATAACTCGACACGGGCAGTACATGAATGCGCCACTGCAACCAATAATGTTGGGTGCAACCCACAAGCGAAGTACTCACCCATCCCACATATCCGATTCCTGATAACCCTATTGTAACCCTGTCGGTGCTGCTGGCCTTCTCCAGATATAACTTCAGACAGCGATGATCAAACCTTCCAAGTAACACGCTAAAGGTCTGATACGGTGATAATGACATGTCTCTGACGATTTAAGTGACGCTGATCGGCGTTTCATGGCAATGGTTTGTCACACTGTCGTTGGAGCTGATTCAGCTGCCAATAAAACTTTGACGGCTTTCGGTGCCTCTGTTTGAAGCGCAAGCGGTGTGTTCAAAAACTGCATATCATGCCAGGTGACTCTAGTCTGAGAGCGTAAAGCACATGTCGAAAAACGGGATGAATCCGGTCTGGGCTAAGACACTCTGTTTCCTCCCTTCCAAAAACTAGAAAGACGTCGTCGGTGCATTTCGGATCAAAATAGTTCAAGAACAACTAGTCGAAACCCAATCTGAAGAGGAAACCTGCAGCGTCTATTCCAAATTCTCATCAAATGCGAAAATGGAAAGTGGAAGGTAGAGCTTGTAAGGAAACGTTTAGAGAGTACGCTCTCGGGGCTTACAAGCTCAAGTGTATGGATACAAAGGTGGGAACAAGTGTCTAAAAGAACCGGTTAAAATCGAAAACACCATATTTCGGTCTCCTATAAGCATGCCGTTGCTCATAGACTGGCGGAGCATTATAACTTGGTCTACACAAAAGCCCTTCTGAATCGGAATCATGTTTACCATTCTCGTGTGACAGGAATTAAAAGACACTATCATACTCTTCACAACGGAAGCAAAGTCGATGGCCCCGCCTAAAACAAGATAGGAACAATCGAGTAGCTAGGGTGGAGTCGGGTGAAGTTCTTGTCATAGAGTAGATTGTAACCTCATCAATTGATTGGAATGGGTGACATCCCAAAGACTAAGCAGTTGGAATTGTTACCATATCCAGTGACAAGAGCGCAAATAAAATACAAGAGGCAGGATCCAACCAAAGGAATAAAAACTCATCAATCAGGTAACACAAGACGAGAAACAGTCTTTTTTTGGTTAGTCTTCTAGCTCGCGGGTGAGAACTCAACCGCAGAATGGACAACGAACCGGTGGAGACCGGTACATATAGATACGCCGACAATCGAGCCGTCTTACGAGTTCTGCATGGAGCTGAACGGGCTTCAGAAATAAAAATGGCAAACGCGCCCCGAAAAGTACCGAATCTATGTAGTGTTCCGGCCTTACCTCATGCACGCATTTAGTTTCTAAAGCCACTGGATCAAACTGCACGGTTGCCAAAGTGGGGAATTCCGGGTGAATTGAATCAGAGCATTGACCCGATTCGAAATGAGCCATTGGAATCCGAAAAGTGCATTGGGGGCTGCAACGAGAGAGACCAGTAAGCTGTATGGATGAGCACGCAATGGCAAGGCAGAGGTAAATAGACTCGACGAAGAATGTCACGTGGGTTATCATGATCACCCTCACCATCGACAACATAACATCAGTGTTCAACATCGATGTTTCACTGCCGTATAACCATGATTTATTCGAAAGCCTGACTGTGAAGTAAAGAATAAAGGTGGACGGGGGAGGGACTTAGTGCTAGCTAACTACAATCATTCCGAGGTGCCTCCAGAAACTCATTCAGGCAATCTGGATACAAACCGACAACGAGAACGCCACTCAAATCGATTGGCAGCCATATATTGCAGCATCTTCAACCAGGCACAATGGGGCCACGCGGACCCGTTCTGGAAGGTGAGCCGCAACAATATATTTCATACGCACTATTCTGCTTCCACTAGTATGAACTAGGCAGGGAAAAAGCACTATCTTAGGCGAACGGTGGTTCGGCATATGCCACACATGGCCTAACCAACACATACATTTAGATGTATTTTTCAGTGGAAGTCCCCGCTGTACAACCAAAAATCGGCTTTCTAATTACCTCGTTGCTGATTTGCCGACATCAACCCATCAGTGTCAACACTGATGCTGCTGTCTTTGGTGATGATGACGACGAGCTATGATTCTGAGAAAACGACTATCGAACACCTGAAGACGTCTCAGTTCCGCCGCTCGAATAGGCCAATTCTCACAGCCATACAACAAAACAGACTGCACTGTAGCTTGATTTACACGTCCCTCGAGATTCGGGGATACACCACTTTGACGCCTTAGGTGTTTCAAATTAGCAAACGCGACCCGGTCATTGCAGATTCGTGCATTGACCTTATCTGTCATACTACAGTCAGAACTAATACAACCTACAATATATGTAAAACGCTCCACAACTTTCAGTGCCTCTCCCTGTATTATAGGCGTGTTCAGTGACTGAATGACCATACTTTGTGCGTTCACAGTGCGTACCAAAGGATGGGATGTCTTTTTCATAAAGGAAACTACTCAGAACGTTGCTGAAAACCTTTCGACAGCCCACGACCGGTTTCACCCTTCTTGGGGCTCATCAGTTAGGAGAAGTTTTAGTGAAACCAACCGATGTTGAAAAGTCGGAAAGCACTGTACAACTGTTCGTCTTTATATACCCATTCGGTTTACACGGAATACTCACCTGGTACCCAGCTGAATCCCTCGTTTATGATGTTTTCCTTCAACTGAATGGGCTACACGTTTCAGATGGTACGCTTTTTCGAAATATGCAGTATATTTTCATAAAGGAAACTACTCACAAGATTGCTAATGATTTCAACAAAAACCTGCGCCTCATCCTCCTCCTCTTCGAAGATGAGATCAACAAGGTTTTCGTTGCAGGCTATTTGAACACCGGGGTTTTGGAGACCTTCCAGCGTTCGTCTCATGATTTCATCGATCAGGAAATAAAAAGAAATGGAGGAAGTGGGCATCCGTGACGGACACCACTTTGTGTACGGGAGCTTCTGGAGAGCTTGCGGTACACGTTCACACGACTGAAATTCTGAGAATGCAAAGGATGTATTATGTTCACGAAATTCCGGGTCATTCCTTACTGGGTAATCGTGTCAAGAACAGACCGGTCAACCGAGTCGAATGCGCCTTGGAAATCCAGTGTAATGGTGATGCTACTGATGGGGAGGCACGCATGTAGTATGTTTTCTCCTTGTAAATTCAACTTGAGTCTCTTGGAAACGGAGATCTATTGCGGAATTTTTGGAGTCGCTCGCTAGCATTCGCTTGGATTTGAGCAACAGTCAATGAATATCCAGGAAAGTTCGGAAAGACGCGTTCAAAGAGAAGATGGATATTCAGTTTTTGTGAATAAGATGCATAGGATAGTTTTGCTTCCCTGTCCAAAAGTCTGTAACTGGTCAGTTGGCATTTTCTAATAAACAACTCCGCAGCGAACGCCCTTTCACTAGTATTGTGGGTCGCTTATACGTATGGCGGGGTGAGATGGCTCAAATGGTTAGAACGCGAATTTACTGACCGGAAAGTCCATGGTTCGAACCCGACCTTTGCCCCTCGAATTCCCCTGTCTAGGCTTGGGCAACCTGGCAGTATCCCAACCCTCTTGCTGTTTTCTATGGGCGCCGAAAGGTGTTACAGCTGAACGTTTTCTACGGCGTTGTTTTAGAAGCTGACGGAGTGAAAATTTAGACAGCACAACCCCTGCCAGGCCGGAATCCCGCTTGCTGCTTCCGAGCCAGCGTTTCACGAAACACTGTAAGGCGATGAAGCACTAGTGACGCCAAAAGTCTCGTTACGACCGGAGTCAGACTGATCCCCCGGTGGCTACTATGGTCACCACAAGCCCCTTTTTTGAAGATGGTCCCCAGTTGTCTGGGACAGTCTCCTTTGCCTAACTTCAAGCAAACAGATCAGACAAGCGCTGACTGAGGATTTAAAACCCATCTTTGAACAATCCGGGTGGGAGGTCGTCCAGGCCAGTAGCTCGGTGGCTCTTGAGAGAACATACGGTAGCGAGACATCGGTGTTGAACACAGATGTCATGCTGTCGATAATGATGATTGAGAGAACGCATGCAGTCATAAACTTCCGAGGCCGTAGGTGGTTCCACGTCCACCGTCCAGGGTTTTATGTCACCGGTGGCTTCCAGATGGGTGCCAGCTGGTGGCCACGACAATTTTTGTTTGAAGTACTCGGCTCACCGGTTGAGGCATTCTACTATGTTCAAGATGGCCACTCCTTTCCGGTCTTTGATGATTTAGCTCACAAGTGGTTTCCGGATAAACTGAAATGATCTTCGGGTATTACCGGCTTTCTGGGCCTATTTTATGTCCTTAGCTTTCTGTGTCCACCACACTTCACGGTCGGCTCGCACGCTCACTTTAACTTGACGTCCGATAATTCGTTGCATCAAGCTATCTTCGGGACCGGCGGGGATATTTCTCCGAGAGTTAAGCATTGCCACCATTCGGTCTGACATCCAGTGCTTGAATGCACCTGGTGGTGTCGTGCCATAGGCAAAATTCCCAACACTATGCGAAGAGATGGCAATCTCGTCCCGGTATGAGTTCAAACCTGATAATGGAGCATTTTGAGGACTCTAGAAGACGACTCTGGTAAGTTCGTCAAACATCCGAACCTGCCAGTCTCTCCGTTACTAAGCGATTTGTCCGCACCTTACGCGGCTCCGGGAAACGTATGGAGAAGCGACTCCAGACGAGCGCGTGGTCAGAGTCCACAAATGTGTTCCAAAATGACCGGCAGTCAGTTATTGATTCGCGCTATCGGCAACTGATGGCAATGTGGTCGATTTGAGATTGTGGCCGGCCTGCCGTTGGAGGACACCAAGTGGACAGACGACTTCAGTTATTTCGGAAGTTAGTACTGCACAAAAACAGCCTGCGACCAGCACACAACTGAAGCAATCGTTCTCCATTGTCTGTCCTTACGGAGACCAGTCCATGCCTACCTCCTAATTGAGTCTCAGATCCACTAAGCCTGCCCACTTGCGCATTCATATCTCCGGCAACCACCTCAATGTCTGGACGAATGGAGAGTGATGGGGCGGTTTGTTCAACGACTGTGCTTGCATCTTGAATTCTTGCTTGAGAAACAGCACATATCAATGCCAAGCGAATCCAGTGTGAGAGCAAGAGCAGTTTGTTGTCCTTCTTGCTTCACAGTGCGGATTTTAAGGAAGCTGTACAGACTGTGCGTGGGGGCTTGAAGTTTGGTTTCGAGATACCTGAGGATGTCGGCGCCATGTGACGAGATGCTGCGCGCAAAAACCGATGCAGGAAAAACAGAGTACAACAGGAGAGTTACTAATGGGTTTGGGAGAGGGGGAGAAGTATGTGAAAGAGAAAGAATGACAGCGTCAGCAGTACCCTGTTTTCGCTTACCCACCCTGGTGTATGCAGCAAGGAACGCGACCCAGCTGATGGCACCACGCGACGGCCGATGTCCCATTGACCAACCTGGTACGAGAGACCCTGTGAGTGTCGCGGGGACACCACCCGGTATAACTCAAAGGCTCGTTGAGGCGCACGAACCGTCACTCCACGGTCTCTTCGTAACGGCGCAAGTCAAATACCAAGCTCAGTTATCGACATCCAACAATCAGCAACCAATAAACCCACCCAGAACTGATACAAGTAGAATCCGACGCCCAAATCTTGCCGCTAGCAGTCAGTTGATGCACCGGACAGCAAGCCCAACCCGCACGTGACTAGTCAGGTGGGGCGGTTGACTGACCAGCACCGGGTTCTGATTGGTGGACTGACAGTCAGTTTTGTTTCAGCATCCGCCGAATGCAGGTTGCCTGTTTTTCGCCCAGAAGTCGTCCTAATTCACAGAATGCTGCTGCTTCACACTCCCTTTATACTATGCACTGTTTAGGGTTTCCGGACAGCCTTCGTGGGTTTAATATACCGGATTCTCATTAGCATTCGAGTGAGTCTCACACGCCCGCAGCTCCACAAACTGGAGTCTCATGGGATTCAAGGGGTAATCCCGCGCTGGATTATATCACTCCTGTCGAACGGAACATTCCAAGTGAAAGTTGGATCGAACTACCCTTCTCCAGCACTGGTCTCCATTCGATTCCCTCAAGGCTCGAAAGCGCGGTACGTTCGAAATTGGTTTGGTT
>NW_008751757.1:1097144-1097286 GCF_000715545.1 Opisthorchis viverrini
TACGTCAGGCCACTCCCGGAGTAAGCCAGCCAAGCTGTCTACTCAGAAGCACGAAAGGCGTCACCCTCATTGAGCGTGTCCAGCGGGCCGCGACGAGAATGGTTGCCGGCCTCAATTCGGTGAACTACGAAACGCGTCTCGC
>NW_008751757.1:1097615-1109811 GCF_000715545.1 Opisthorchis viverrini
CTACACCCTTTTTCCACTTGTGCCTTTCAGGTGAACGACGGCGACTGACCGACGGGAACAAAACCGACCCGGGAAACTTGGGTAAAAGACTCGATCCTGTGTATCAATCCGTCACAGGCTCCGTTTTGGAACAACTACTGTTTCAGGCGACGTCTGAAACGATGTCTATGTTGTCTACATCGACGACATTCTTTCAAGTCCATGTCTGCTTTTCGCGAATGGCCTTGAATTCTGGAGCTCAAAAGGCGGTGCCCTCCGAGTCGATAGAGACGCTACAGAACGGCAGTTGTCATACTGGCACCTGAATCACGAATAGTGCACCCATATGTCACTCAGAGGGACTCAGCGAACGCCCTTTTCTTGCATCGTGTGAAGGGACCAGAAGACATCACGGGGATAATTTCCGAGAGAAATTTTTGTGTGAATATGCCAACCAAACTGTCTACTCATGATGCAAGAGAGACGCAACCCTCTTTGGATGTGTCCAGCGAGTTACGAAAATGGTTGCGGGCCTTGAACCAATGGAAGATTGAAAGCATCTCGCGATGTTTGACCCCTTTTTTGCTTGGAGTCTCGTCACCTCCGAGGAGACCTAATGACAAATTGTTCATACTTATTCTCACGTGCTTACTTACTCACTACCTTATCATCACTTTTACCCTGTTTGAACAAGGTTTGGCCAACAGGTTCTTCACCATTGACCCAGCAAAACACGGTAGGTACATGTTAAGATATTGAAGCTTAGAGTGTACATATTCATAAGGCATTTTTTATCCCTTCGTGTAGCGGGTGTGTGAAATAACTTCTGACGTTAGTACACGCTCTATATAGTATCCAGGCGATCCTCTTCTCTAGTCCTCGCGCCGACAAACTTACTGCCCCGCGCTGAGGTCATAAAGAGCAGTGATTCACCCCTTTTTCGCTTGTGCCTTTCTGATGAACACAGCCGCTGAACGACAGAAACAAAAAAGACCGAGGAAACCTGGGCAAATGCCTCCATCCTGGGTATCAATTCATGAATACGTGTATGCACTATACGTACACTTGGCGTTTGTGCAGGGAATGCGAGCTCGGTTGAATGAAACCGATAAATGAACCGAAGCAATACCGCTGCTAAAGCTGGCTATCAAGTACTTATGACGGCTGTCGAGTTATATAGCCTCTGGGAATTATGGAAACGGTTACGAAAGCACTTGAGAGAATCATAAAATTCGTCGATTTGCTGAATCAGAGACTGCATACCCATACACAAGCAGCTGGTGGATATTCTTTTATCCAGCCGGGGGCGCGAATTCAACCATGTGACTTGCATTTGACTCACTCCATGGTTATCCTATATATTCTCATCCGAAGTGGCTCAGAGAATTGGTAGAAACCGATTTTTTCAGGTTTACTGATGTGTAGAAAGCCAGACCAACGTCTTGATTATACTACATATCACGCCATGAACACTATGAAAACGCCGTTCTCATCAGACTTCCCTGAGTTCTCAGCTTTGACGAAGTTGACACAAAACCGTTCCACATTTTCGGCGATCAAATATCACTGTTCGATATCAGTTGTCAATGGTCCGGGTTACTCAGGGAAGAAGATGATGAGTTCAATACGTTTTCGGCAATCAAAACCGGATCAAAATATTGGGCGGCACAATATTGCGCACCCGATTCGCGAAGGTGGCAATACGTTTTTTCTATTTTGTAGTAAGTTGTCCAAGGAAGAGATGGCTCTTACATTGATTGCATGGGCGCAGATATTTGGCACAGAGTGATTGAAAAGCCAGGCCAGGAAGACTAGTAATAAAGTTGAAAATAAGTTACGCCTGTAAGGTTTACTTTCCGTTGATTAAATGAGTCGGCAATTCTGGAGGGCTGCGGGTTAATGTTGTTTTTTAAGATTCCTGGAGTGTACTTAGTGCAGTGACGGAAATGGTTGCGGACGAAAGTCGATGGCGCCTTCCAACAGGGGATTTGACTCTGCACCCCTGAAAACTCTCGACTGTATCAGGTAGTGCAAACATTTTTTCCAAAGTGGTTCCATGTTACCCCATTTTTCTTTCAAATAATTTATGGAAGGCAGTGTAAAACTGTGTTGCATATTCAGTTTAAGCTGTCAATCTCGATGAAATAATTGCAACGCAGGCTTCACAGGGCAATCAAATCTGTGATCGGCCCAATCAGGGTCAAACCGAACCAGAAAAATAATAGTTGCAGTATTTGTTCCGGTGAAGCCAGAGTTTGGTCAAACAAACCAAGCACTACCTAAATGAATACGCAATTTTTTTAGAAATTAGGTTCAAAATGTTCCTTAGAAGATACTTCTAAAGGCATGGAGGATGAGCTTGGATTTCTGAAGATGCAGAACCACTGTAAATCAGGCATCCATTACCGAACTCACGAAATTTGTCACAGAAAATAATTGTGGCAGGGGATCTTAAGTCAGTTATTGAAGTGCACCGGACACTACCAGAGTATAGAGGTAATGGCTGGCCGCTGAGCTTGGCAATTGCTCAACCCGAGGAACGGGTCAGTCTAAGCAACCAATACTTGGACACTGACAAACTAAAGTCTTTCTCCCTGACAGACAGAGGCGGATAACCGTGGCCGACATAGTAACTCTAGCCAAAGTAACGCAGACCTGTTTTCTACCCCAGAGACTTTATCAAACCCAGTAATTAAAAGGAGGAACTATCACTAACTTCAATCTGCGTGTTTTCTCAGGAGGAGGTTGTCCTGAACTCTCACGCGTGATATGTCTTTTCAGCGTACTGGCCAGGAAATTGCGCCTCCAGGGATTTTGAGGGAAACACCACTAGGATTAGCCACATATTTCGGCCTGATGCTTCGTCAGTTGCTTGGGAGGAAGCGTTTGTCAAACCAATATACAAATCTGGTGATCAACTATAGGCTACTAGCCTCACCAGCAATCCTGCAAGAGGATGCATTTGTTAGCGCGCGATTGTAAATGGTCGCCTTACCAAGAGCCTGCTATCCACAGCGCAACGCGATTACTTCTAAAAACTGTTCTGACGCAGCAAACATTCTAGTGATCATGGACATCTTAACCAAGCCAAAGAAAGACGACAATAATTGGACGTAGCACTTTTTGACATCTCAAAAGCAATCAGGGGAGTTTTGCACGCCACACTAATTTACAAACTTGGACCCATGCGACTCGATGTGTTATCCTACACTGCAGTTACACATTACCTGAAAGACAACCTTAGGATTAACCCACCTTTCTTCACCAAATTTGTTTCAGTTTCCCAAAGCTTCGTCCTACGGCCGAAGCTTTTACCTTCGCGACGCGTTCTCTGATTCATTTATATTTTCTGCGAAATGCCTAACTTCTTGGTGTACCAACGCGTTTTGAATTGAATTTGACGCCGCAAGGCGACTGGACTGAAAGTATATTAATAGGTTTCTGGAGGAAAACCCGGAAAACCCCACTTTTGTGCCCGGTGAAAATGGACCAGTGGATATCATGAAGCTCTCTTCAAGCAACTGCTGTTCAACTTACAGAAAATTGACTAAAACTGCACTCGTATTTATCTTTATATGAATGAATGCTTCTTTCCGTATTACTTGTGTAGAATTCTAGATGCTCCATGGAGTCTACGCCAGACAACTTCGTGAGTGAGCCAACAAATTGGTCAAATAAAGAAGCAAGAATGATTTAACACATAGTATGCTTGATGATGATCTTGGCTGGTCTTAAATCCGTTGACGACGGAACACACCCGGATGTCCTTGATATATTTTCTCTAGACTATCGTTGCCTCCACAAATACCTATTACTTACTTGCGCGCCGATTGAACAAAATTCAGATAGATCTCACCAACAACCCTGCTAATGCTCGGCAAATGCAAGTACATTTTTATTGTGCCGTTTTTCTCATTTTGGGTGCTTCCACAGCGGGTGCTTGAGCCATGGGATGAAGAGCGTTTCAGATGGCCCCTTCAACACAAGCTTTGAAAGAACTCAGTGAACAAAGACAGGACGTCAGTGCTATCGTACCACCAACAACAGTATTCCGGCGCAAGTTACCTTTCCTCCAATGCTACTGGAAATCCGGCCTGGATGGTCCGAACCCGGCAATTCTCACAGACGATGGAGTCTTTTTGAATGCTCTTAAGACCCCACTAAGGAATCTATGGGACGAAAGCAGGGTAACGGAAACAATAGACCCAATCTTTAGGAAGAACAAGAGGAGCGTCTGCAAGTGATTACGGCAATAGCCTAGTATTTACTTCTTTCCTTTTTCTAAACTTTGGCTTCCAATGTAATTAAATAAACTATGCGTTTGTTCGGCAGTGACGCGCAATTTCTACACGGATGTTACTGTTGCTTGCCAAGGTACTGTCTGAATGGCGCTTCCCCGTGCCGGGTTTTTATTTACGCAAAACTAAACGGAAAAGAATCCGTCCGAGGATAATACCTCAAAAACAGACACATACATTTGAAAGTTCACTTTGTAAGCCTTTTTTCAAAAGATTCCATAACCAAGCGGAACCCACTTACTAGATCTTGTCTGTGGTGAATGTATCACATAGACCACCGGAGGGAGAAAACCGTTTTCTAGTAGATTAAGACTTAAATGCTAAAGTAAGTAAAGGGGTCATTAAGGTGGAAGAAATAATCCCTGGTGTTTACTCTGCGTCTGAAAAATTCTGCCAACGGGCGCGAAGAAGCTACTGGTGTACCGGATCACAGTATTTAAGCCCCGACAGCGGAGCTGAATACCCTAAAACGGTCGGACAACACTTTGATTACAAAGTAGAATAAAGGTAGAGCAGCTGTCGGTATGAAGAGGAACGATTGTCTAGAATAGACCAAGCATCACACAGCTGGGTTTCCTTAAGTGATCGATAGTGGAGGCATTTGCGGTGCATGATGAGCCTTCAGGGCAATGTAAATTTCACCTCAACCCAATCACGACTATGTGGTCCACCAAAAACACAATTTATATATCCCTGTGAAGTCGACAGTATGCGGAATTGTTTCCCGACTCTGAGTTGTTCAGATCCTTGGCAGGCTTTCCAGGGCCAGTCACCGAAAAATCTGGCACTTACAATGAAAACGCATATGATTTCCAGAAAGTAATTGGGATTCATCTCGGAACCACATGGCATTCCTGCAANTGCAAGTTTCGTGTCACCTCCTTTCAACAAAATGTGACGAAAGAAGAATCTTTAGAAATAGTCAAGCGGGTGCTACCAGCAGACACGATCCTTTCGTAAATGACACAGGTTTCGGTTGATGAAATAGTGGTAGGTAGAAAAGCGTGTCTTAATCTCAGTCAGCCTTCGCGCCCGTGGTTTATACTCATGAACAAGGTACGGCTATGGGATCTCCAATTTCTCATGCTTCGGCGAGCGAATTTACGAGAGATTTTGGAAGGAAAGCTATGGCAAAGTTAGCCTACCAACCCAAGATATTCATGCGTTATGTAAATGGCTTCTTCCTCTTGATGAATTGAGACAAGATAATTGGGTTTTACAAATATCTGAGTGACCTAAATCCACACGCCAAATTTAGATTGGAAATAGCGCCAACTTCGGATGTAATAATGTTCTTATTCTTCATGAAACATAAGGCCACAGGAAAGCTAAAGACCACAATGTATCGGGTGCCAGCCAACCTCAGGGTGATTTTCATGCATTGTGTACCTATACTTCAGGTCCGGTTGGCGGATGGGGGCAAAATTAACTGGCCGAAAGCCTGCTCATTAGTATGGCGCTCATTGAGGTTGTGTTGAGTGGAATTTGGCGTCGACAACGTTCTACCGCCTGTGTCAGGCGGCTGCTACGTCTTTAGTAAACAGTGTCAAAACAGCGAAGGGATCTAGTGTGGGTAAGCCAACATCTTCAGGAAGACTGTCCAAGAATAAGTTGCCTACGACCACATCTGGAATATCGTACAAACTGAAACGTGAAGTGCCCTTTGTGCATAACATTCAATTGAAGAACATCACAAGCGACACATTAAGTTGAATCCATAGTGAAAACCAAATTGACACGCAAACGAATGTATTTGGAGAATGATATTTACAACTTTAAACGGCATTATTATAAACAAATTTCAGCACCATGTCCGGGTAAGGCGTCATCGGGGCATTTGCTACAGCGTCCTTTGCAAACGTGACCTGAAATAAGCCAGGCGCACGAAGGCAGGCAGTGTGCCCTTTGGCATAACATTCAATTGAAGAACATCACAAGCGACACATTAAGTTGAATCCATAGTGAAAACCAAATTGACACGCAAACGAATGTATTTGGAGAATGATATTTACAACTTTAAACGGCATCATTATAAACAAATTTTAGCACCATGTCCGGGTAAGGCGTCATCGGGGCATTTGCTACAGCGTCCTTTGCAAACGTGACCTGAAATAAGCCAGGCGCACGAAGGCAGGCAGTGGGCTTATGGAAAGACAACATGAGCGCCGCCATAGAATCGTGTAGACACAGGCCAGGAAGGTGCCACTTTCCAAGCACACTCATTTCAAGATGTCATATGACGGCCACTCACCCAAGAACAGAAAAATACACTTTCTTCGGTGGATAGTGATAGAACACACGTAACATATACGCCAAATACTTCACTCTGGTAAGCCTATCCGCTGCACTAACGAATTTTACCTGCTGAGAATTGGACGCTGGTGCAACACTTCGTCACTGTTTCGCCGCGGCCAGTTTACTCCCACCATGATACGGAAACACCGGGGACCAAACACATGAAGACACCTAATGTCCTCCAGTCAGAGAAAGGCAAGTCTCGCAAACATGAACTAATATCGCCCTAGCAACCGCCCCGTATACATGGCCCTTTAGCATCAGCGAAATTTGGTTCTGATTACATGTATTACGTAAGTTCGTAGGCACTGCTGTTGCCCTAATCGTCCGTGCAATAATGTGGTCCAGTGGAGTACAATCATGGCCCATGGGCCTTCCAATGTATGCGAACCGTCAAGAAACAAATAATTTCATTTTAATGTTCCAGAGCATCACAGATGATTCTGAAGTCTTGAAGCTAGATTATATTTTGAAGGCTAAAATTGCGTAGCAAAACGTGGGAGCAACCCAACTATTCTGGCCAAATTAACTTACATGATTCTTAGACAACAAGACGATATCATTCGCATAACTCCAATCCATTGCTCTACACATAAACGTGTAGACGTGGTTTTGCTGTCAAGATTCATGTTTTTCCAGGAAAGAAAGGAAGAAGCAATCTGTAATGATGACTTTTCTTCAGCTTATTTCTCGGTCTGAACTTTTCAAGCTAACACAACATGTAAAAAACAGATTAAAAGCGGATGAACAGCTTTACGCATGTAAAGTTTGTGTAACGATGACACTCTGGAACTTTCGACCCCTGGATGCTGCTTAGGCAACTGGCATTCGGCGGATACAGGAACATGATGGAACGGATTCTAAAGCCAGCTATCCTAGATAACCTCACTCCGAACAACTTGATAGCTCCAGCTCAACACGGATTTCCCCCACACCGTTCTTGCGTGACGAACGTGTTCATGTTTATCGGCAGCTTAACTCAAGCCTAGGACGAGGTGACTCATACCGGGTGCCATATTTTTCGACTTCTCAAAACACTTGATAAGTTTCCACACGCCCCACCGCTCCATAAACACGAGTCCTACGGGGTAAAATGTAATATCCTACACTGAATCAGGGCGTTCCTATCACACGGATCATTCCGAGTGAAGGTAAGCTCCACCTACTCTTCTCCAGCACCGGTCGCCATTAGAGTTCCTCAACGCCCCATTTTGGGACCAACGCCGTTTCTGCTATACGCCAAAGACCTTCAAGCGTTCTTGCAAGCGGACGACTTGGAATCCCGGAGTTCCAGTTCCAGCGCCCTCCGAATGGATGTAGACATTGCAAGACAGTGGTCGCTGGATTGGCACCTTCATTTGAATGGCAAAAGATGCGTCCATATGCCATTTGGAAGAGGGTAATCGAATGTCTTCATTATGCATGGTGAGAAAAGACCGGAAGATATCATGAGAATGGATGCCAAAAAGGATTTGGGCATCTGGCTCATACTTGTCCTTCTCACTGCACGATGAGAAATCGACCCAAAAGGCATTTACCATTTCACGGATCATTCGGCGCACCCTCTTCCGTAATAATCACATGTACTCCCAAATACTCTATAAGCCCTACGTCAGACTGCTCTTTGAATACGCCAACCAAGTTGTCTACTCAGGACACACGAAATACGTCGCCCTCATTGAGCATTTCCAGCGAGCAGCCACGAAAATGGCTGCCGGCCTCAAATCCGTGGACCATGAAATGCGTCTCGTGGTACTCGGCCTCTTTCCCCTGGAGTATTGTTGCTTCAAAGGGGACTAAATTCTTACTTATGCCCTGTTTAAACAAAGCTTGGCAAACAGGTTTTTCACCGTTGACCCAGCAAACACACGGCGGGAACATGGTAAGATTTTCAAGCTCAGAGTGCACATATTCATATGGCAAAATATCTTCTCATTTTTGTGTCATAGGTGCGTGGAACGACCTTCCTCTCATGGTACTTCGCGCTCCTTCTAGAACTCAGTTCAAGGTGATATTAGACCCTCATTTATGCTAGTCCTCGCGCTGGCAAGCATCCTGTCCCTCACCGAGAACATAAAGAGCGGTGTCACACTCTTTTTGCAGTTGTATCTTTCAGATGAACGACAGCCGCTGAACGTCATTAACGAAACCGACCCGGGAAACTTGGACAAAGCCTCGATCCTGTGTATCAATCCGTGTATCCTTGAAGGTGCCCGCCTTGATGTTGGACCGGCAAGCGGCCCAATCGCGTGCGGGTTAGAATTATTGGCCGTAGCACGGCCTAACTGCAAGGTTAAGTTGGTATCGGCGCGGGATTTCGCCTATATCAGTAACGAGCAAACTTTCAGCTGCTTTATTGTGCTCCTGACCCGACCTGAAGTATGGGGACTCAGGACGTGGGGAGTGTTTACGAAGTTCAAGAGCTAATCTACCCACAGACCCGCGTATCTCAGTCGGCTACATTTTGAGTAACTTCCTTCAAGGAAATATTATTACTTGATCAAATGAAGGGGATCTAAACTCAGGTTGCGTTTGAGAATGACGGGGCCGAATAGAACACAAGTATCAGGGAGGAGAATCAGCTGAACTATTGGTGTAGCTCAAGAAGGTTTAGTGTTTGAGGCGCGAACTTACTAACCAGGTTTCCAATATTGCTCTTAATTAACTAACGGAAACCTTTTAGGTCCTGTTTTGTGGATTAGCTGGAACAGCTTGCGTTCATTCACAACAGTATGAGCCCCTTCCATACTTTGAACTCTCTAGCTCCACCAAATTCCTATGTCCCTTGAACTCTCGTTCAATCAGTCGTCTAGCCGAATTGTACCCGGAGCCCGAAGGAGTAGGACGACTCGCAGCAAAGAATGATGGTGACCAGTTGCAGATCCAGTAGCTCAGCTGTGAGCTCTGGAAAGCACCAAAAATGGAGTACTAGTGTGTAACCTTGGTTATCCATCCCAGTGGCATCCTCTGTCACTCGTGGATTCCCTGTGTAGTCCAGTGCGTATTAGTTTTTGACATTACCCTAACCTGTTGCTTACAAGGGTTTTCTATTTCTTAATATGGAGCCGGTTTCTGCAGGAAAATGTGGTGATTCTCCAGACACCGGTCTGTCACATTTTCCCGGAGAGTGCGCATACATGATTTACTCGGGTGAATTTGGAACACGCGCCGAGAAATGGTTTGGCAGATTTGCTCGTCGGCATGTATTTTCACTACGTCGCATCCGGTCAATCAATATTTCAATTTAATAGCTATGAACCGTATGCCATTGGCACATTGGGGCCAACTGCTACTGTTTGAATCACCGGAAAACGAGAAAGTGGAATGTACAACCAAGCCTTGGAGGCGAAGGCATGTTCAGTTTGTTCGGGTAGCTACGCATTGAAGGCACGAGCGCCACCGACTGCGCAATTAGACCATTTCCACGAGTGTCATTAACCACAGATGATTTGAGTCCCGGGGTCCCCATCCAGGGAGGCGGCAGTTGTTCACCCGACTAAGTTTACTGGTTAGTGTCTACACACTTCGTTGCCAGGCCATACAACTTCCCGGTTGCTTCCACTCAGCACAGGGCTGGGAGAAAACAGCTCTGTGAGGCAGACGGTCTTCTGGCATGCGGGGTACATGTTTTAAACAGTGTAACCTATGAAACGTGAGTATTTCATCTATCGTAGGAGAGCTCCTTCTTCCTAAGACCATTTGGGTACCTCAGCAATACTAATCCGATGTTCTTACCAGATCCGACCAATGCTGCGGAGACACCAATGATCAAACACTGACATTTTCCGTATATCCTCTGCGCGTACGGGCCACGTCTCTGATCCGTAAAGCAGTATAGGTCGTACCACCTCAGAGCGAAATTTTCCCTTGATAGACCGGCTCGCGTCACGTCGGCGCCATAGGTGTCGGAGGTTGGCAAAAGCTGCTCTGACCTTTCCGATTCGAGGAATAATCTCATCTCCAGCCAGTTCACCGGAACTCATAAGCTACCCAGGTAAACAACTTTATCTACCACATCGATTGGCTCACTGGGTTTGATCCCACCCAGTCTTTTAGCAGCACTTCGCACTTTGCAGGTGTGAAGCACATGCCAAACTGGGCGGCAGAGTTATTCAGGTTATTTAAAATTGTATTTGGGAAGGATCTGAATCAAGGAGAGCGATATCGTCTGCATACTCAATGTCTGCGAGGGAACGTCCCGGGAGCATTTCGATTCCCGAGGTTTCACAGGCAGGCAGAGAAGTTTGAAGCAGCATATCAATAACAAATTTGAAGAGGAAGGGGGAAAGAGGACAACTTTGCCTTACACCACTGGACGTGGTGAACTCCAGCGAGAGATTCTCGTGTACTCGTACGCGTCTACAGGAGTTCGCATACAGTACCCTCATAAGAGAGAGAATTTTGGAAGGGACATCCTTGATCGCCAGTTTCTGACGATCGACGGAATCAAATGCAGCTTTCAAATCCAGAAAAACGACTAACGTGAGACGTCTGAAGGAGTGGCGCTGTTCAAGAATTTGTCTCAAGGTAAAGATATGGTTGATTCATCCTCGACCAGGTCGAAACCCAGCTAGATTCTCACTAATCTGTCTTTCCCAATTATCCATCAACCTGTGCAAAATAATGCCAGAGAGCACTTTAAATGCGACGGATACCAGGCTGCTGCCACGATGGTTTTTACCTGACGTTCTTGTTCCCTTTTTACAAACTGGGATGACGGTCGAGGAACTTCATTCGCCTGGTATTTTGTTTCCGTTCCAAATCTTCTGCAGTATGGTTGTCAGACTGTTCACCAGGACCTTGCCAACTTTGAAGAGCGCGGATGTAGACCATCCGAGCCAGATGCCTTGTCGCGCTTCAGGATTGAAATATCGCGCTGTATTTCGGCTGCTGATGGTGGGTTGATGTCAATATTTTAATCGGACCCGCTTGGTTCTTCCAGCGGTTTTGCTGACGGTGACTGTTCTTTGAAGTGCTCAACCCCCCGCATAAAACGGCGATTGAGAGAGTGAGTTGCTATTCCATCTTTTCCGCATATTGTCTCACTGGTACCTGCCTTCTTTTGACCCGTTGATCGGATCAGTTGAAACAGAATGCGGCTGTTGCATGCAGCCAAAGGCCTACTCCATCTCCTGGGCCTTCGAGATCCACCAGCGTTCTCTTTCATTCTTCAAGCTCCTGATTATCCGGTGTTTTAGGGATCTGTGTGCGCCGTCATAGTCGCTAGTATGGCCTTTCTGGCAGCAATAAGATCTGCTGGGTAACACAAGTAACACGATCGATACCAGGGACGCGATGCGACATCCATTGGAATGCCACTAAATTTAGGCGCATGAAGACGGGTGGAAGATGTGAGTCTAAATCAAATGGGAGAGCAAAATGATACTGAGCTGGACGTAAGCAAAGAGCGGGGAAGGGTCGAACAGAGGGAACATAGGATTGTTCAGACATTGACGCGTCCTGACTTACCACGGTAAAGCCAACATCATTACCATTACTCTGGACATCATCATCATCATCATGGGTCGAACAGAACATAGGATTGTTCAGACATTGACGCGTCCTGACTTACCACGGTAAAGCCAACATCATTACCATTACTCTGGACATCAATCATATCATCA
>NW_008751757.1:1114286-1115930 GCF_000715545.1 Opisthorchis viverrini
TGTTTGTAGGCAGCGTGGAGCGTAAGGCCATTCTGGACGGGCAGTTTCCATCTAAGACATCGAATACCCACAGCTTCTGCTCAGCGAGAGAGTAATACATCAGTTTGTCGACTGATAGTTCGGGCTGGGTTCTACACACCAGTGCATTTCAGTGTATTAGTAATGTGGTTTGTGATGGAAACTTGTGGTACTGTATTGACTGATTTGAATAGCGAATTAGGCCAGTGTTCTTCAATGCGAATCGATTGGTGCCTTTTCCTTTTACACAAGTGTGTGTTCCTACACGTACATTTAGATTTACTAACAGGTTGAGCAGGTTAGGAAGACAGTCTATCCTTCACAGGTGGCCTGAAGGGGAAATGCATCCTGAAGTGGACACGGATGTGTTCGTCGTCTTCTCTGAGTTTTAAGTGGATTTCTGTTTTCGTCACTGAGGGTGTTCCTGTCCTGTCTTCGACGGTAGTAAAGAGTTTTTTGTATGCTGCTATCGGACCATATCGTGAACGTGATATTCCGTCGATGCGTTTGTTCTTGGCTTGGCGGCTTTCAAACGTCGATCAACGAACTAAAGACGTCTTATATTCACCGTCATCATCGCCAACGCACCATCATCGTTCAGCACTGATGCTCTGCTGCCGTTCAACGATGATTTATTTGAAAGCCTTGTTGTGAAGGAAAGAGTAAAAATGAGTGCGGAAGAGACGAAGCGACAGCCCACTACAATCATTCCGAGATGTCTGTACTTCCAGATACTAATTCAAACAATCTAGATAGAAACCGACAAGGTGAATGCGATTCACGTCGACTGACAGCCACATCTTGGAGCTCCTCCAACTAGGCACAGTCAGGATCACGCGGTCCTCATACGCCTTTGAATATTCACCCGCCTTCAGTCAGACATTAACATCATGACGAACCCAATTCTCCAGGTTACAGTTTCCAGTATCTTTCAGTGGGTTAAAGAATGCGTTTCCAAAAACTGCATATCCTACAGATGGTTCAGTGGTTATAGTGCGAATTTACTGACCGGAAGATCCGTGTTTTAAACTCGACCTCTGTCTCCTGACTTCCCCTGTCTAGGCTTGGGCAACGTGGCAGTATCCCAGTCGGGTCTCCAGCAAAAACTTGGTCTTATCGGAGATTCATTGCTTAGATAAGGTTTGCTGGGTTGCGCCGCAAACAGACACTCTGGCTTTGAGCAGCGCTTTGGATATTTCTCCCTTTGGCCGTTTATATCTGACACCGTATCTTTCGGCAGGCATTTGAGGAGCTGGTTCTGATATTTTCGTTCAACTGCTGGGTCCACTGGCTTCTCAATGGCTGAGCGAGGTATGTGTGATTTGCGTACACCTGAAACGCGCAATGAAAATCAGCAACGTACAAGTGCATCGACGGAGTCCACGATGGTGTTCCAGAAGGAGCGGCAGTCGGCGATCGACCCTCGCCACCGATAGCTGATGGCAGTGTGGCCTATTTAGATTCGGGGCTGGTTTGTTGTCAAGGGATTTCCGCCGTTCCGGAAATTCGTACTGCAAAGGAACAGTCTGAGTTGGCACACATCTGGAGTAAGCGGTCTCCGTTGTCCGTGGGCCTCGTGTCCAAACCCAGTCGGGCCTCAGCAGCGCTTAGTCTACCTACCTGGAC
>NW_008751757.1:1116158-1117751 GCF_000715545.1 Opisthorchis viverrini
CAGTTTCCATCTAAGACATCGAATACCCACAGCTTCTGCTCAGCGAGAGAGTAATACATCAGTTTGTCGACTGATAGTTCGGGCTGGGTTCTACACACCAGTGCATTTCAGTGTATTAGCAATGTGGTTTGTGATGGTACTGTATTGACTGATTTGAATAGCGAATTAGGCCAGTGTTCTTCAATGCGAATCGATTGGTGCCTTTTCCTTTTACACAAGTGTGTGTTCCTACACGTACATTTAGATTTACTAACAGGTTGAGCAGGTTAGAAAGACAGTCTATCCTTCACAGGTGGCCTGAAGGGGAAATGCATCCTGAAGTGGACACGGATGTGTTCGTCGTCTTCTCTGAGTTTTAAGTGGATTTCTGTTTTCGTCACTGAGGGTGTTCCTGTCTTCCGCTAGACGGTAGTAAAGAGTTTTTTGTATGCTGCTATCGAACCATATCGTGAACTTGATATTCCGTCGATGCGTTTGTTCTTGGCACTGTGGCTTTCAAACGTCGATCAACGAACTAAAGACGTCTTATATTCACCGTCATCATCGCCAACGCACCATCATCGTTCAGCACTGATGCTCTGCTGCCGTTCAACGATGATTTATTTGAAAGCCTTGTTGTGAAGGAAAGAGTAAAAATGGGTGCGGAAGAGACGAAGCGACAGCCCACTACAATCATTCCGAGATGTCTGTACTTCCAGATACTAATTCAAACAATCTAGATAGAAACCGACAAGGTGAATGCGATTCACGTCGACTGACAGCCACATCTTGGAGCTCCTCCAACTAGGCACAGTCAGGATCACGCGGTCCTCATACGCCTTTGAATATTCACCCGCCTTCAGTCAGACATTAACATCATGACGAACCCAATTCTCCAGGTTACAGTTTCCAGTATCTTTCAGTGGGTTAAAGAATGCGTTTCCAAAAACTGCATATCCTACAGATGGTTCAGTGGTTATAGTGCGAATTTACTGACCGGAAGATCCGTGTTTTAAACTCGACCTCTGTCTCCTGACTTCCCCTGTCTAGGCTTGGGCAACGTGGCAGTATCCCAGTCGGGTCTCCAGCAAAAACTTGGTCTTATCGGAGATTCATTGCTTAGATAAGGTTTGCTGGGTTGCGCCGCAAACAGACACTCTGGCTTTGAGCAGCGCTTTGGATATTTCTCCCCTTGGCCGTTTATATCTGACACCGTATCTTTCGGCAGGCATTTGAGGAGCTGGTTCTGATATTTTCGTTCAACTGCTGGGTCCACTGGCTTCTCAATGGCTGAGCGAGGTATGTGTGATTTGCGTACACCTGAAACGCGCAATGAAAATCAGCAACGTACAAGTGCATCGACGGAGTCCACGATGGTGTTCCAGAAGGAGCGGCAGTCGGCGATCGACCCTCGCCACCGATAGCTGATGGCAGTGTGGCCTATTTAGATTCGGGGCTGGTTTGTTGTCAAGGGATTTCCGCCGTTCCGGAAATTCGTACTGCAAAGGAACAGTCTGAGTTGGCACACATCTGGAGTAAGCGGTCTCCGTTGTCCGTGGGCCTCGTGTCCAAACCCAGTCGGGCCTCAGCAGCGCTTAGTCTACCTACCTGGAC
>NW_008751757.1:1118220-1119845 GCF_000715545.1 Opisthorchis viverrini
GTGTTTGGGGGGGGGGGGGTAGGTGGCTGCGCATTACAGGCGGGAGATGATAAATTGGTGCGTAAACCTAGCACTGTCAGTGGGTTGTCAAATGGGGATTGGGGTTGGAAAAGGAGCTATGCATTGAAAGCAATAGATTGGGTACACCAACGCCATTGAGGGCGCGACTGGGCCATGTCTGACAATGTCTCTAGCCATTGATGTGGCCCGTCTCGGGGTCCCCATCCAGGAAGGCGGCAATGACCAGCGCAGTTGCGTTTGCTGGTAATGGCTTTTATACTTCGCTGCCAAGTCATTGTGGGACTGCCTCGCCCTCTTCCACCCTTCACCTGGTTGTGTGAAAAGAACCCTTTGGGGAAGTCGGTTGACTGGTGTACGCAGCACGTGGCCAAGCCAGCGCAACATCAATACAGAGGGGATCCAGTTTACGAGCAAGATCCACCCGTTGATCTGCTCGCTTCAGTGTGCGAACATTGAAGGTGGCTAAGTAGGCAGGGTTTCGGGGTTTGAAAACAGACTTCGGAGTGTTTAGGTTTGTGACTGAACCTAGACGTACAGAAGCTGCAGCTGAGTGTGATTCAGGGCAAGCAAAACGGTCAGTCCTAGAGCTGGGACCTGCGGATAAAGTATTCAAATTTGGGTGGGGAAGGGTGGAAGACGGAAAACGTGGAAGTGTAAGAAGGCAGGCGTCAGCAGTAGCATGTTTTCGCTTACCCGCCCTGCTGTATGCAGCAAGTAAGGTGACCCGGCCGATGGCACCACGTGACGGCTGATGTGACATGAGGGTATTGTTATTTGTGAATGTCATGGTTGTACGAGGGCTGGGATACTTCCAGGGTGCATGCTCCCTTACCCATGCTCCCATCTATATGGACTACTTGGCACGTTCTGAATTAGGGAATTGCAGACTTCATGTAGGAACCCAGCGCATGAGTTTCAGTCATCGTGATTCATATCCGACAACCAGGTTCTGAACGCAATGTCTTATGGATTAAGTCACTGTATTATAAGATGTCGGGCGTTACTTCGCCCGAATTCACCACATCAAGTGGTGAACTCTCCAACTTCGTCATTGATACGATTATGGAAGACTCATTACCAGCCTCTAATCCGTGCGGGGTCGAAGTTCTTCCGGGGCGTCCGCCCACAGATATCGAGTATGCAGATGACATAGCTCTTCTTGGATCTGATGTCTTGATAATGCAAACAATCTTAAATAAATTGAATTTAAAAAAATTAGGGAAAATTAAATAAATTAATAATCGGTTCACACGATCGATGTCTTTGGAGCATTGCCCGAGTCTGGTGGGAACATCGGATCAGCATTGCCTAAGTACCTCGAATGGTATTTGGAAGAAATAGCTCGCCCACGCGAGATGAACTGGTCACACGGGATAGGCTGCGCTGACTTGGCTACGTACTCCGTATACATGTCGACCGAATTCCTCGAAGAGTTCTCTTTGCAGAACCACACAAAGGGTGGAAATGAGCCAGGGTCAGATAATGGCTTGGCAGCGAAGTGTGAAAGCCGTTCCCAGCAAACTCAGCTGCGATGGTCATATCCGTCTCCCTGGATGGGGGAATGCGATTGCATGCTTACCCGCCACAACCACTCACCGGGGATT
>NW_008751757.1:1120469-1148835 GCF_000715545.1 Opisthorchis viverrini
GACGAAAGTCACTGACCCTGGTTAGCCCCTCTTTCCTACAACTGCACTCACTTCATTATAACTCATTCAAACCATCTTAAAATCTATATCCCATAGTACTGTTTCTCACTTATTTCAGCTCCACACGGCCAAACCCAATCGCCTCCACACATTCTCCTTCCCAGAACCAATTCAAGATGGCTTGTGTTAGACTTCCCCGTATGTGAGTTTTCCACAACCCGCCTGATTTATTTTCGCTACAGCTTATGTTGCAAATGTGGTGTTTCGATCGAACCGAACGAAGCCAACACATGTATTACGTGCTTGTCCACAGAAATCGATATCACCAAACACATTCAGCGCCAGAACACGATCGTTTTTTGCCCAAAGTGTGAAAGGTAGGTCCCATCACTTCCATTGTGCACCCACCGATCCTTTTCAGATATTTGAATCCTCCTTCACAATGGGTAACAGCGGCTCCGGAGTCTGCTGAATTGCTATCCATGTGTATCAAGCGGGTTAAAGGTCTTAATAAGGGCTTGAAAGTTCGCAGCGCAAAGTTTATATGGACAGAACCACATAGCAAAAGAATTAACATTGAAGTAAGTCAGAGTATGACAGATTTTCTACATCCCACAGTTGGTTTTGGGCGTTGTCTTGCAGTGCTTGTTGTGCCTTGTTGTACGGCAATGGACAACACTCTGGAGTTGAAAGATATTCAGAGTGGTCTTTAACAAGGATTCTTGTGTCCGTTTCGTCCTTGTGGGATCAAGGAGCTCTCAAGGCTCACCCTGTAGAACTCCATCAAGTATGACCAGTACTCAGAGTAGGCTGGGATTGATTGACCTTAGCGAGGACTGTGTTTCACTAGCATCCCGTTCTTTTATCTTCTTATTCAGATCATACATGCACCACGTACATACCGACAGTGGAAGCATATTTTCTGAATAGCCTCGCCATTAGCCCGAATAACCTCTCCCAATGAGAATCACGTGTTTCGTAGGCTAAAATGCCATGCATAACGCAACACTTCTAGTGAATCATCAGCATTATGTCATCATTTTTTGGGCTGAGGCAAAGTTACGGAACCGGACCAAATTTGTCGAGAGATTTGAAACGTTCTTTTCCAATATTTAATCCTTTGATCTTGTAACTCTGATGCAGACTACACATTATCCCTTCCAAATTGTCAAGCATACCCGGTCGTTTACTTTTTTAGTCGACCTTCCGCTTCGAACCTCTTCGCTTATGGTCACTCTGTTCAAAATGGGTTGACAAATTTTTATGATGGTATCACATGCCAAGGCCTGCGTATTGGAGATGGTGCAGTGTACGTTTATGATACACGTCCAGCATTGGCGATATAACGTTGTATTTTGCTCACTCACCAAGTAGAGCCAAAGCTTAGAACGTTCCGTGCAATGTAATTATTTATGGCCGTGCTCCTCGCCTTTCTGATCAGGAATCCGCGAGAGGCTAATCGAATTCAGGACGGTTGAGATAGTTTAATGGTTAAGACACGAGATGTGTGTGATTCGAACATCATTCCGGCTTTTCGTTTGCTCATGTCTGTTAGAAGTACAGTAATCATGCGTTCTCTAGGCTTTCTAGCAAGCATGTACCTAACGAACATCACAGATCACTGGATAGTTTGTTGCAGTTTTGCTTGTAAATTATGGCACTCCCGAGGTAGTCCTTATCACTCATCTCCGCTGTACGCTGTGCATCCAGTATTCGAGGTAAGCCGCCATTTTTCAAATGTGAATAAGCTCACTTTATGACATTAAAGTACTAATAAACCCGTTGAATCAATCACCTCCCCTGTCTTCCGCTATAACTTTCTGTGTTCACTGATTACCCAACTTTTGAGAAGGTATAGCGCGTCTTACCTTCCATGTTTTGCTCCACAGCAATGAGTTAGTGGTCACGCCTTATGTTCTTTTTTTCTGTCTACACATTTTTTGTCCGGTTGTCTAGGTTACCGTCCATGGCGAACTACCCACAGGTGATATGGTTGAACAGGATATCCCGCTGGAATTTGTGGTCCACTCCCAGCAGTGTTCCGACTGCACCCGCTCGGCCGCTAAGGACTATTGGAATGCCTGTGTTCAAGTCAGGCAGCGAGTAAGCTCCCAGTTTCGCCTCAGGTCGTGTTATTTCCGTGCAAAAGTCATGCAGTGCAATCTTTGACAACTTACTACATACTTTTACAGATATAGTTCGCGTTGGATCTGTGGGTAGTCTGACAGTGGTGAAGCTAACCGACGCCGTTTGGAGCCCCGCCATTTTCAGGTCTCCAGATTATTTGTACAATCAGTGACAACGAAGAGGATGTCAGATTACCCTTTATATGTGGGGCGCGTTGACGTGCTACGGTGGGAATAGTCATGAATACGATATACAATAAGTTTGCAATCAATTTTTTCCACGGATCTTATGGCTTTGATCCGGTCTGCACACGAACCGCCTCCCACTGGATTTTCACTAAGGAATGTTATTTCCACACATATGGGACCAACCTATCATACAGAAGAAATGAAAAGATATTCTTCCTGCTGCTTGTTGACCGTTGCTGCTGTCTCTAGTGTTTGGTATCATAAATAATGGTGCAACCCATTCGTGGGAACTTTCGACAGCCGCACAAAACGGACCAATGTAAGCGCCGGAATTGGGTCATGTCGTGGTCACATGCCAAGGATGTCATCTGCCCTCTCACTGATCATGGTCAGAGGTGGTCAACAGCGACAGATTTTTGGAAGTCGGAAACTAGGAAGTATAAAACTGAATTGTTGTAGTCCTCAGATAACTGGATTTCACGGTAGCTGCAACACTAAGACCGCGAACAAATGGGAGATGCGTCGTATGCTCTAGTGAACAACCGTACGACCACACACATTTACGCGGTTGTCAAGTTTACTGCTCACGTGTTCTGCTTCGATCCATACTCGTTCCTTCTAAAAGGTGCCTGGCAGCAACAGCTTATATGACAAGGTTGGTTTAGCCAGGACTTACAGACATTTATCTAAGTCACATATGTATCACAGATAATCTTTTGCTTGATACTTCTTACTAACGTCTGCACTTTCCAAGAAGCATACCTAGCAGAATAACCATTGCCTTTGATTTCCCACTTTCCGCTACACGAAGAGACTGAACCTTTCCGTGGTGCGGCAACTCATGGAGCTATACTGGGGGGGGGTGTCCGCGCGACACTCACAGAGTCTGTCATACCAGGTTGGTCAATGGGTAGAGGTCTGACGAACACAGTATCCTGACCCTCCAGGTTGAGGGTTGGAACATGTGTGGCGACGTGTTCCGTGAAAATGGTAATGTACTTCCATTTCCGACCCAACACCGCTGCCTTGCGGCTAGGCTTTTGAGTCAGAGGCTTTGGTTGAGGACCCTAATCGTCCTCCTATGTGTGGTCGCCCTGACAGTGTCCTAGCCCTCGTACAACCATGATATCTATCAGTCTAAACTTGTTAGTCTCCTACGCATATTCCTCCCCCCTCCCTTTCAGGTGGATCACAAAAGGACACTGATGCATTTGGAGCAAATAATTCTCCGTTCCAAAGCCCATGGAGACTGCAGTGCCATTAAGCAGGTTTCTGGTGAGTATTGTTGTGTCTTTCACTCCCAGCGTTGCATTTCGTGAGAGACCTTCATTATCTTTTTGTTTTCCGATTAGGTAGATTGGAGAAGTTATCAAGTGAGGTTGAACATGGATATCTCATCTTTCTTCCCGTTCATTTCAACAACTTATATACCGGGGGTATTTTGGAGATGGGGCGATTTATAGCACGTAGAAGGGCTTTACAGAGCTCGGTTATCACCTGGAGAGTCCGAGGCAACAACCGGAATGTTTACTTTTGTGTTGGCAATGTTGCGGAATGTAGGTAGCTCGGGTTCGCTGCTCGGTTGTTGGCCTGTTCGCCGAACTTGGCAATACGTGTCTTGGGTACTACTTTGCGCTGAACGAAAGGACAAAAGCAGTCATCATAAGACCGATTTCGTCCGTACCGGGATTCGTCCGCCCGTGGGCCACTACGTTTGCGCCCTTATTTGTGCAGTTTAAGTTGCAAAGTCCATCAGATTTACTTTGGAACTGTATTATTTAGGATTAGTTGCGGAACCCATGAAACAGCGACTGCTCAAACGGATGGTCAAGCGAACAGTCTGAAATCATTTGTAGTTTATGTACGCCAATTGTGCACTGTTTTTCGTCTTCCGATTGTCAGGGTAATGTTTTTATGCTTTTGTCAAAGTGATGGCGGACTTGTACTCATTGTGAAGTAAAATAAGACCCGATCCATCTTCAATTACAGACGGAATCGATTTCTACTTCGGCACAAGGTCACAGGCCGTTTCGTTCGTCAACTTCTTGTGCAAGCATGCACCTTGCAGGTAGGTCATGTATGATCACGTGATTAGGCTTAATTTCCTGTCAAGCTGTTTAAATTGTCCTGTTGTATTATTTGGAACGGAGAAGTTACTTACCTGAGCCGTATGCAACAAAATTTAACATAGGAGAAACATATCAAGACATTTTAAAGTTGCCTTTAATTCAATGGTACAAAGGCTTCCTAGAGTGTGAATTACCAAAAGGAATTTGACCAGAAATACACTCATTTGCAAATCAATCTGGTTTTCACGAGAGACTCAACTGGATCTCTCGTTTATGATATTCTACAACTGAATGTGCTGCGTGCAGGCCACCTCATGATTCAGTTGGCATGATATTCGAGATATCGCAGTATAAAACCAAATTGATTTGCATATGCGTGTATTTCTCGAGAACCTCGTTGAATGTTAGCGAAATACTTTCTCCTCGACGGGATACCAAACGATGCCAAAATAGCTACTGGTCGCAGTTGTATTCTCGTTGAAGAGATGACTGACAGCAGCCAGTTCTGAATAGCCGTGTGAGTTCGATAGAAAATACCACAACGGCTCGACGGATCCAAAATACCCTTGAGTAGGATGTTCTTCGGCCCGATAATGAGTAATATTGCGAAAATCACAGCAATTACCGGGGAGACCACCAATGAATAACGGTCACCATGCTTTGTTTCATCATGTATTCTAGCATCGTTACTCTGAACCCGCGTTGCATTCGGGGCTATGTTCTGGCAGTGCAATGCACGTACTTTTTGATGGATTATGAACCATGATGGATAGAGACTGATTCCAGCAATCTGTTGAACCTTGTCGAGTTACGCGCAAAACCCCAAAAGCCAAATCTTTCAAATGGAGGTTTATCTACAAATGCGGTACTATAAGTACAATAATAAAATGACAAAACTTTACAAACGTGGAACCATGCCGGCTTCTATACACCGGTTTAGGAGCTGCTAATTCCTAACGGGTCTCAAGGTCCACACCGGTCAAAGCCACGTGTTTACAAGCGAGCGAAACCACGTGTGAACTTAAACAACACGTCCGATGCCAAGGTCAAAGAACGGTTTATGTTCAGGTCAGAAACAAGAAGGTCGGTATAGACACAAACCAAAATGACAAAAAAGGGGGAATCGCGTTGTACAATATAAAAATAGAAGAAAGGAATCAACAATGGATCCAACGAGGAAGAGCCGGTTGATGTGGCAAGATCTTTTATCGACAGTGCTCATAGTGCCAAGCGTTTCACGTGTCACTCGATTACTAAATCTTTGTCACCGGGATAGCCCTCATGATGTTTTCTCAGCTACTTTGGAAACTATATCTTCGATTCTGGTTGAATTGTTTTCGTTGAGGGTGGATTGGGATGAACACTCGTTTGCAAATCAGCCTGGTATCGATGGGTGTCAGCAAGGTCAGATTCCTGAAGGTAATCCCAGTATACCCGAAATCTACTGAGACCCTTAAAATCCACTAAACGCCGGTAGGACAACCTTGGATCAAGGTCAAACAGTGCTGTTCTTTATATAGCATGATTCCGTTGTACTTTCGCACTCACCCGTTTGCTACAAAGCTGTTGTGTTCCTTGTTGGCGAGGCTTTTTCCGGCACTGAGGCACTGGAGCTGGGACGGCAGTCTCCGTTGTACTTCGCACTCACCCGTTTGCTACAAAGCTGTTGTGTTCCTTGTTGGCGAGGCTTTTTCCGGCACTGAGGCACTGGAGCTGGGACGGCAGTCAAATGTAACGACTGGAGCTTTCGTTGAACTTCTTTCGTTCATAACATCCCACAACTAAATGTGCTGCACGAAGCCGTCCCATATATCGGAACCCCATTCTGGATACCGTAGTGTTTCAATGCTACTCATAGGGTCGATGAAAAGTTCACTACCAGCTCTGTCCTTCTTGAGGTTCATCCCAGAATTCCCATAACCCTCACTTCCTAGTTAAACACCGGACTATGTACGTATGTTGTAGTTATCACCCATCTGAAAATTAGATTGGCTTCGACGGGAAACTAAACCGAATTTCATCCGAATCTCTCGTTTTCGATATTTCTTAATCGAATGGTACTGCACAAAAGCCATTTGGCGCTACACTCCTTCTGGTGTTCCTCGTTTTTCCTCCATCGCATAATTCCTTTGTTCTGCTTGAATACTGAAGCTTTGAGCCGAATGGTAGCTGTCTGCGGACGAGATGAGCCAAGTCATTAGAGCGTGAATTTACTGACCGGAAGGTCCGTGGTTCGAACCCGACCTCTCCCTCTTGACTTCCGTCTAGGCTTGGGCAACCTGGCAGTATCCCAGCCCTCGTGCCTCCTTCGTGTGGCATGGAAGTTAGGCACCGAAAGGGTGCTACAGCTGAACGAACGTCTTTGGACCACTGTTTTGGTCAATGTTTCTGGAGGGCTGCCGTAGGATTGCATCGCGCGGTTTGTGAAGCATCTTGAACTGGTCACCACTCTGACCCCCCTGATAGGAACTGTCAAGTTGAAATCCAATAACTGCATTTTGGCTATATTTTCTTGTGATTCGCCCTCGTCTTCATGACAGATATTACTTGCCTCATCATCAGATGCTCAATTCAACCCATAAACTGACTTTATCGCCCAAAATTTCCTAATACGTTACCCCTTTTTCCCTTCCAGATATCAGACGTCGCAACATCTAAAGTCACACGATGTGCACAACAATACGTACAACTACAAGTTCACGTTTTCTGTGGAAGTTGCTGGTATCTGCAAGGTTAGCTTACGAGTGATAGGTTTTCAGTGCCAATGGTTTTTCATTTTGAACGTTTTGTGTATCTTACCCATTTTCCACGTGGATGACCGACTAACGGCTGGTTAACTGTCTATTAAACGACAAGGTAAAGAGATTCTTCGCGAAATAAAAAAAGTAAATCGTTCGACTGTAACACCCTTTCGGTGCCTTGCTGCCATGCAAACAGAAGGAAGGGCTGGGATACTGCCAGGTTGTCCAAGCTTACACAGAGGAAGTCAAGATGCAGAGGTCGGGTTCGAACCTTCAGGTCAGTAAATTCGCGCCCTAACAACTGACTCACCTCGCCCATCTTTTACACAATGACTCTTAGAGTGGTAGCTTCATTTCCTCTGGTTGCTTGCCTTCGAGACGTCTTGATAAAGTTCGGCAGCCCTTCCATTTACAAGATCCCGTTGAAGTAGAACCTCTTCTGGAAGAGGTTGAGTTTCCAATGATTGGTTGTTCTTTGTAGTGGGAAAGCTTACAGTTGACACTTTCCTTGGATTTTACCCGTTTCCTGTGCTTTTTGCTAACGACGTACGATAACATGGGTGTTTGTAGTTCGTGGGGGTAACAGTGTTATCCGAGAGCATGGTAAACCTGAACTACATGTGGTGGTCGATAATAACATTGGAAGTAGAATGTATGAATAATTCCTTCAGTTTAGTACTGGTGAACAATGACCATTTTCCGTCAGATCGATGTACTTAGCCCATCTCTTGGTGTTACTTCTGAGGAGAGTGGAACTGGAAGGTGATCTGACTGGACTGGATAATTGATATGGTCGGTGTAGCCCAACCTGTCCGAAATCACTATACGGTCCTATGGAGTGTCCTATATTTAGCTGATGGCTTGCAGTACACTATAATAATAATAGTCGTTTAGCTGTAACACTCTTCCGGTTCCTAGCTGCCATGCTACCCGAAGGAAGCACAAGGGCTGGGATACTGACAGGTCGCCCAAGCCTAGGCAGGGGAAGTCGAGAGGCAGAGCGGGTTCGAACCACGAACCTTCCGGTCAGTAGATTCGCGTTCTAGCCACTTGAGTCCTCTTGCAGTACACTACCAACCATCGAGACTCTCCGAAGAGCGGCCTTTTCTATAGCCTTTTAGCTCCGTGGGAAATATGATGCCTTGGCCTTTTCTTTGTATGATCTCTTTTTGTCTGGATATCCTTTGAGCTGTTACCATGTCTAAAACATGACGACGTCAGCAACGCTATTACTTTGTTACCATGTTGAATGAGCCAACTGACTTCCCGCAAAATACTTAGTTCGATAAGATTGGGGCCTGTTTACATCAATAGTTCACCAGTCACAGCGATAATTCATAAGCGTGAACAACTGAAGGAATTCACACTTGTCTAACGAATCTTCTACAGCCGCTCGTTCTATCTGGTGGCTATTAATTGGTGGAAACTTACTATCAGGCACTGTCGAAGACCTGTATTCATTGCACTGTTACCCATGCATATTGAAACATAATCGCTTATTTGAAGGTTAGCGGTGGATGGAGACGTGCGTCCCTGAGTTGCATTTGACCTTAGACAGAGTGTTATCCGGTGACGATTGCGGGATACTACTGCCCTCATCATCATTGTCAGCTGTAAGAACCGCGTACTCGTCGTACACTGGTTGTAGCTGCCACGATTTCGTTCACCTAGGATTCGGAGAGGTGTGGTAGGTAACTGTGCATTGGAGTTGGAGCTGATGATTTAGTATATTAATACAGCACTGTAGGTGAACTGTTAAGTGAGGAAATTGAGACGGGAGCTACGCATTGAAGACAATAGCTTGGATGCATGAGTGCCATTGAGGGCACGACTGGGCCATGTCTGACAGTGTCTATAACCATTGATATGACCCGTCTCGGGGTCCCCATCCAGGAGGATGGCAATGACTAGCGTAGCTGAGTTTGCTGATAATGGCTTTCATACTTTGCTGCCAAGTCATTGGTTGACCGCCTCTGGATCTTTTCCACCCTTCACGTGGTTGTGCGAAAAGAGCTTTTCAAGGAAGTCGGTCGACTGCCATGTGCAACACGTGGCCAAGCCAGCGCAACCTGTGCAGTATGATCAGTCGAACATATTAGTGATTTTGTCCACAGATGTTACTGTGTTCCATATCGGGGTTCTGTCGTGCCTGGTTTGACAAACCATGTACACTGTGACCTTTTCAACTGGACTATTTTCCTGAAGACATCCAAGGTACAAACGGACGGTGAACATACACGTTGATAGTAGTAGCAGTAAGTCTTCCAAGATGCACGGATGTAGTTTAGTTGTCGAAAAAACAGACCGATCATTCGATCGCTGCCTCGAAGTGGCGACATCCAGTGGCTTTGGTATGGTGAAAAAAGACACCAGTAAAGTGAATTGGGGCCAACTCGTCCTGATGAAAAAAATCTGTTGAAAGCTAGAGTACAACACATTTGTCAGCGTGACCTATGGCCATCAAAAAATCAGCCAATAATAACTTCAATTATTTTTGTCCTTTTTCTCTACAGAACGATATTGTATGTTTGTCCAAAGCACAATCTCAGCGGTTCGGTGGACTGGGTCCTCTGTGCGTGGTGTACAAAGTGTCCGAAGCGATTCATCTTATCGACCCGGTCACGTGCCAAAGTATGTGTAAATGATTCTACTTCCCCTGCTGGTATTTATCCTTGATCATTATTTGAACTGGAAGTTCCACTTGATGCCAGGCTTTTCTCTCTATGTGGATTCTCTTCGTCCTGTGTTTCAAGGGCACAGTGATGATGTGTGGCCGTCTTGTCTGGGATTGAATCATTAGCTCACGGATTGGCTTGTTCATTCGGGCCTCAAGCAAGTCGAAACCGTCAATGGGCTGTCAGAGACATTCAGCCAATCCCCTCATCCTTCCTTCGAAGGAAGCATTCTATCTTGTACTTCCCAGATTACCGTCAGACGCATGAACAAGCGATTTTCACGAATTAGCTTCATACTGTTTCTTATCTGTTCGCGGCTGGCGATGGTGAACACGTGATATACCACGTTTGAATCCTTTTTTTTTGTTCAGAATCACGGAAGGTCCGTGATTCGAACCCGGCCTCTGCCTCCCGGCTTCTCCTGTCCAGACCTGGGCAAGCTGGAAGTATCTCAGCCCTCGTACTTCCTTTGGGAGGCATGGCAGCTTGGCACCGAAAGGGTGTCACAGCAGAATGACTTAATCTATTTGCAGGTCATTTTGGGCGTCACCTCCTTCGAACCACGGGTGGTCTCAGAGGTTAAAGTAGAAAACGAACGAAAGCACATAGTCATCGTACTCTGTTCCCAAATGGTTGGAGCAGTTTTAATTCGAAAAGTCGTAAGGCTTCCGCTCTTAATGCCAACCTCCGTTCATCTGAGACGCTCCAAACAAGCTTACACGTTGATATAGTGACTCAAAAGTTTGAGAGGACCACTTTTTTCCAATTTGCCGCAGTACATTTGACTCGTGCACATTGAATGTTCATAGCTACCAGACTGAGTAATCGCACAGCAGTTGGTGTGTACACTTGTGTGTGTACTTGTCTGTGAGTGACGTCCTCGGGAATAAGAACGTCAGGGGAGTCTTCAAAATCCTGAGTCATTTTTATTTAACGAGGAATGGAATGAGGCGACAATCATCAGAATAAAAATGCAAAAGCCCGTGGGCTCAAAAGCCAGGCTTCATTCATCGAAAACTTTGACATTGCGAGCTAAAACGAGAAAAAGTTATTCAACAATGAACGATGAAACGCTTTGGGAGTGTCAGGGCGAGCCCAGACAGAAGAAAAAGTACATGTGCAGAGGGTGACGCATCCCCAAGGTCATCATCGGTTCGACACGTCCGGAAAGCAGGTGAGTTGGCGGCTCTCACCAAACACACGACCAGCGTAGTGGGCCCGAGATTGTTCACGACCGGAACACCACCATTGGCTGTATGGAACGAACAAGTGAACGACCATACTTGGCCAAGTAGTCATCCTGTATATTTACGCAGACGCTCTGTACGTTTTGTCCTGGCAATACAGCCGTGTCCGCAGTTCTCTGTCTTCTCCCTGTCGCGTAGTCTGGCAGGCTCAGTGCAGGCGTAACTCCAATAACTCGCCCATCGCACAATACAACAGGGAGACAGCGCGACTATACAACAGTTATGCGGTTACTTGGTCATTTGAGTTCAAACCTGTTTTATTGGAGTGATGGGCGTTAGCAGTGTGTCGTTGGTCTGGTGGTTTGTTTTGCAAAATTTTCTCCGCCTCCTTTGGGCCACTTAGTGACCAGGTTGGGCGAGCAGAATCATTCACTGGCAAACTGCTTGCTCGCATTGCAATGTCCACCATCCGCGGCATTAGCAACTTGCTTGGCGTCTACACCTCCAGACACTCATTCGAGCAATCGGCGTCCCCAACCAGGCGCAGCGGGGATCACGTGATCCTGGAAGGTGAGTAGCACCGGTATCACCCAAACGTTTCGTAACCTCCTTCATATCCCTCTGCCAGGTCTCGTACTCCACAGTGAAGCGGACCTAGTTAGTTTTATCGAACAGAATCAGTACCGGTTGTGGGACTACAAGGGATGTTCACGTGTGTTCATCATAGCTCCGTTTTTAGATCTCGTCGGGGGGATACTGTTACCCTAGAGCAGACATTTTTAAACAACCTGTTAGAGTTCGGTTGAATCTACTTTATTTTCAAAATCCCGTTGAAATCCCAATTTTGCTGATGCGTGGTCGATTGGTTAACTAGTGCTGGAGTTCTGAAGACTGTAGCTCGTGCCTCGAGCTGCACGATATTTCGATCACAACGTTGCTGTGTCTCCATTGTTCGACACTTATATCCCAGCAGATAACCACCAGCGCTACTTGCTGATTCTTCGTGTTTGTACTGCATTGTGTTAGATGTTCGAGCCGCATCACCAGTTTTCTGTTTTGCACCAACTGGACTCGCATTCTTATCTTTTTTCAAATTTTTTAGGCCATCCAGTTGTAGGGTAATCGAAGCTCTTCGACTGATTTTTCGAAAAAGTGGAAGCGTGTTGGCTTTCACAGATGTCTACAAATGACTCCAGCTAGCCTGAATTAGATGCAAAACTCCCCGAAAGGCATTTTTTTAAATGGCTTTGTTCTCATTCAACATCGTGTTCCCAACTAAAATCGAAAGGCTTCGAATGCCTAGGATTCACTTGGGATCATAGCTCACCCACCATTAATTCTCCTTTTTCTCAGTTTACCATCTGGACGGCGCCTCCTTTTTCGCGTCCCCATTCACGGCGATCGCACATCAAAAGCAGCTGGTTCCATTCGTTGTCGTGGAGATTGAAGAAGAGGTACATGGTGCCGCCAAGCGCATCCCATCTGCTCCCGTTGGTGCACGTCTATCCAAGCGACATCAGCCCATTTCTGTCTGGCTAATGCGTCTCAATCAACAAATGACTGTGAGTGGAACAGACGCGGACTCCCACGAAGACGGCATGATTCATGCGCGCTGCCATTTGGGACGTATTCTTCACGTGGGTGATACAGTCTTCGGGTATGTTTTGGAAAAAGTTCGTGTGTTTTCTAACCACCCCCTGTTTTATGATAATTTCATTCATCCCCAAAAAGTATTCGCTATTCGATAAAATAGGGTGAACAGCTTCACAGGAAAGACCACCTAATAAAATACCGTTAGTTCGTGTACAGACGTAATACGCTACTCATAAAGTTGCTGAAAACTGTCGGATAGTTCATCCCTGTGAAATACCGTTAGTAGTGCAAAAACGTAATACGCTACTCATAAAGTTGCTGAAAACTGTCGGATAGTTCATCCCTGTGAATCAGCGATGTGCTCACTAGTTTCTTACATAATGAACAGTTGTTTTCAGTTGCTTTAATTGGGGTCATTTTCATTTTGCCTGTGGAGAGCTTGAATCTCGTTCATATCGCTATTGACACTCTGCCAACTAGCTCTTATTCAGTTATCAAAGGTGCGTTTGCAAGTGAGGTCGTTCATGGAATCAGACATGAAACCCTGAGGCAGATTCGACAACCAGTTCGTGCACTGTGGTTTACTCTCACTAGAATTTCTCATTGACTTCCATTAGTAGTTTGTTCCGCGCAGGCGGAACAAATCCCCGGTTCCTCGGATTTCATCATTGTGATGTAAAATGCTCCCCCTCTTAAGAGGAGGCCTCTTTCTCCAGAACATATCCTGGGATTTGTATCCGCTTCGATCTTCCATCGAAAGAACTACCATATGCCCCCCATATCTATACAAGATCTTCGAAAGGACGAGATGGCCCAAGTGGTTAGAGCGCGAATTTACTGACCGGAAGGTCCGTGGTTCGAACCTGACTTCTGCCTCTCGACTTCCCCTGCCTAGGCTTGGGTAACCTGGCAGTATCCCAGCCCTTGTGCACCCTTCGGGTAGCCTGGTAGTTAGGCACCGAAAGGGTGCTACAGCTGAACGAAGATCTTCAAAATGCCTGACTTACTTCTCATCAGAGGATGTGACGTTTCGTATCAACAACATCCCAGTTCGTTTGCAGTCTAATACGGACCTCGACGTCATGCTGCTCATTGGACGAACCACCTGCTGCCTGACTTCATGTCCCAAGCTTTATCTCATGGGAGCTGGATTGGGTCGAGAGGCTGAATCTGCTGGAGAAACCAATTAATTCTGTTTGCAACCTTATGAACGTAGCACCCGGAGGTGCCCTCGAACAAACTCATTTTTCAAAGCGTTCACTTGAGGACCTCCTACAACGTTATGCATCTATATTCACCGACGAGCTTGAACGGTGCACAAAAGCAAGAGCCAGACTGTGCCTCCACTCCGGTGCCAAACCGGTTTTCATGCCAAGACGCCCAGTACCGTATGCAACATTGCTCTTTGTGGTCCAGGAACTGGATAGACTACAGAAGATTATTGTTCTCCAACCAATCAGCTAATCGGCATCCCCCACACCGATCGTAATGGTGAAGAAGACCAACGGGACCATTCGGTTTTGCTGCAGACCTATCCACCGATCTCAATGCTGCACTGGATACCCATTAGCACTATCTGCCGCTCCAGATGACTTGTTCAGGAAACTGAATTAGGGGGATGTTTTGCTAAGATTTATCTGGCCAAAACCTACCTCTAGGTTGAAGTCGAGGATGAATTCCGGGAACTTTTGGCCATTAATAACCCCCAACGGTCCCTTCCAACATACCCGACTCCCGTTTGGCCTCAAGATAGCGCCAGCCATATTTCAAAGATGCTGAAGGATGTCCCCGGTGTTGCCGCCTGTTTGGACAACCTCACTGTAGCAGCCCCTCGATTAGGTGCTTGGTCACATTCGAGATTTTGGCTTCAAAGTGGGCCAAGAGAAATGCAGCTTCATGGGATCGACGAAGTTTCTTGGTTTCACCATTGAAGAATGCGGTCGCTCACCAGACCCGGAGAATATTTACGCCATAAAACATATTTTAACACCTACAGAAGTAGCATTCTTCATATCACTCCTCGTTCTTGCCGTTTCTCCTGGCCAGACATAGTCTTTGAAGCACATCTAACCAGCTACTCACCAACGACCACAAGTGGGTATGGTCATAATAGTGCGGAAGTACCTTCGATTCTGTCAAACCCGTACTGAGCTCAGGTTGGCTTCTTACCCACTCGATCCGTCGATGGAAATTGTTGTGGCGTCGTATACTTCGAAAAATGGCATTGGTGCCGTGAAGAAGTTCCATAAAATGTTCTACGGCCATTATTTTACTTCCGGTGATAGACGGGAAAGTTCTGAATGTTGGATTATGACTTCACAGTCTGTAACAACATCTGGAACGAACTGGATTTAAATCCTGATAGCAGGCGAATCAAACAGCCGACAGAAATCAACAGGACGAAGAGATCATGGATATAGGGCCGACGAACATCACCTATTGTCACACTGGGCAGTGGTAAATATGTTTGCGGGATAACTAGTCTACTCATAAGTAGGCAAAACTAATAGCACAAACGCACGGTTCACACGTGTTACTGGGACCTAGCGTTTCACTGGACATTTCCCGCATACATAGTCTGGTTTTGAAAGCAAATAGCAGGGATGCACATTCAGTGCAATGTACCACATCATTATTGTGTCATATTATCCTCTTGTTTCCCTGTGACTTCATCTGCGTGAACTGTGACCTTTTTAATTCCATTTTTCCCTTCGTCTAGCCTAGATATACGGAACTGCAATGTGAATCACCCTGAGTTCCAAAAACTAGAGGAGAACAACCAGGTCCCCGACGTGATACTGGTATTGCGTCCGCGGCAATCGGCCGAAGATGATGGCAGCAGTGTGAATCGAGGGCCGAGCAAGGCGAAACGACGACGGAAGCACTCGGTGACTACTGCCACAAGTGTGACTGCCGCTAGCTCAGTGGCTGACGAGACAGCTAGCATGATGACCGAGACAGATTCACAAATGGAATTCTCCGAATACAGTGACGATGAGGAGGAGGAGGATGAAGGCGAGGGGGCAGAGGAAGAAAGCTAATTGGAAAGGAGTAAGGCGCATTATTCTCTCAGACGTTTTTGAACATTTATTAGCCTCGCAGAAAATAGCGAAACGCCATGAAGTGTGCTTTTGTTGGTAGAGCTAAGTATTCCCACTGTTTTCTTCGTAGTCCGTGAATAAAATGTCGCCATTGGGATGTAAATCATTAGTTTCATCAGTACATTTAACGGCCCATGAACTTTGAACTGTATCTCACAGGTGAAAAAAGTAGCATCTTTACCATTTGCTGGCAGTGAGGAAATAATTTAGTATGAACCGGCCGGCCCCCTGATTCTAAACCCCGACCTGGGCTTGGTCCCACATATTCTTTCTCACTGATGCAACTGGGCCGACATCGAACGGAGCATCCTCTGTCCAGTGATCATCCGGCAATAACTCACCCTGTAGTACGACTTATGTGACTCTGATCGGCACTCGCAGGTTTCGGCACCACGTCAACAGGACCATATCTGTCCCTGTGTTTTGGAGATGGTTCCACCCGATTCACTATTACAGCTGAACAATATACCACTGGTACACATCTTCAAACAAATGTTGGGAGAAGGTTATTGAAACCAAAGCTGCCAGATCATTCAAGCCGCGTGCATCAAGAACCCTCAGCGTCAGATGAAGCAGATACCGTCACATCACTGTATGCATATCCGAGGATTACGTTTCATAAACTACGCGGTTTGATTGTTGGTCAACGCAAGTAACTCACAGCGCCATCCAGCTCAGTGGTTCGAACCCGACCACTGCCTCTCGACTTCCCCTGTCTAGGCTTGGGCAACCCGGCAGCGTCCTAGCCCTCGTGCTTTTCTCGGCTGGCATGGCAGCTAGGCACCGAAAGGGTGCTACAGCTGAACGGCTTTTTCGTACAAGTACACATACCGACATTCATTGTATAATGTTGCTTTTTTGTTGGCGCAACTCAGCTGCAATGGTGTACCTGTTTTTCGAGATTACTATGATATTCCGTTTTCCTCCAATGTGATTATCCTGATCGTAACACAAAACTACTGTTTATGCTTTTTTCAAGGTCAAATCCAGATCCGGTTCCGAGATCAACCTTCGCCCAACCAGTTTCTTGTGATATTCATCATGCGGATGTAAAAAAATGCACCTTTTGTACAGGCATATTCCATTCTTGCTATATTGGATGGGGCTCCCTGAGAATTTTAACAGTGAATCAGAAACAGTTAGATGCTAACGCATTCAGTTTACCTGTCACCGTAGTAGGCTGATATCCGGATCAATCTCAACTTGATATTCTTGTGCCACTCTATCGAGATATACTCAGCCGGAAGCCATCTGTTTGAGACGACCTTGAGTAAAGTGGGACACGATGGGTTATCAGCTGGAAAGTTTTTCGGCCATCTGGGTTAGACAACAGTACAGAAGTACCTCCTGTTATTGTTTACCTTCCAAGTTCATAGGGAAAAGGTAGAACATAAGGTTGACGGAAACTCGGGGACTGCGCCTACCTGATGAGCCCCAAGAAGGGCGAAACCGGTCGTGGGCTGTCGAACAGTTTTCAGCAACCTTGCGAGTAGCTTCCTTTATGAAAAAGTAGATTATACGACGAACAGCGTGGTAAAGTTCGGTCGTACCCTGTGACAGCAGTACTGCTTAGCGAATACAGAAAATGCCGTATATTATCGCAACGGAATGAACGCCTAAGCATGAGAATCAATACCGGACAATGTGTGAATTTCGCCGCATTGAATTGCGATACATCAAGGATGATGTTCGCACTTTTGTCCCAGAGTTACTCAGACGTAGCGTGATGGGAATAGAGAACCTAGAGAGTTATACAAATTCAAGTCGTGGAAAAAATCGTATTCACTTACTGGAATTTTCGAGAAACGTTGTTGATAAGGTTAGCATAAATGTCGACTCACAGCTAGCTGTGGATCAGAAAAATGTGAGCCTCAAATCAGGTGTCATCATTATCATTGTGAGCTGTAATAACCGTGTACTCGTCGTACAGTAATTTTAGCTGCCGCAGTTTCGTTCACCAAGGGTTTCGAGGGGTGAGGTAGCTGCGCATTACAGGCGGGAGAGGATAAATTGGTGCATAAATCCAGCACTGTCAAGTGGGGGGATTGGGAAGGGAGCTATGCACTGAAGGCAATAGATTAGATGCATGAGCGTCATTGAGGGCGCGACTGGGCCATGTCTGACAATGTCTCTAACCATTGATGTGGACCGTCTCGGGGTCTCCATCCAGGAAGACGGCGATGATCAGCGGCGGTTCTGTGACACCCTGTGGGTTTGCGAACTGACCTTTGTATTCATCCAAACCGAAGAAAAGTTCATGCGGTAACATATAAACCCATATAGCACATCTGTGATGTCATTACCATCAGAAATTCTCTCATGAAATTGAACAAATCTACCTCACACCATATGTGTGCAGGTGTGGCGATGTATACTGCCGATGAATGTGTGGGTGTGCAGTATCCGTTTGTACGCTGAAATACCAACCGGCAATTGGTCTATTCAACTAGGTTCCCCTCGTTGATGACAGGTACTCAAAAAAGTTCAGAAATGCGTCTATAACTATGGGGCTTTTGAAATTTTTTATGCAGACCTAATACTTTCCTATCCAATTTCTTGCGCCCAGTTTATTTGCGTTTTGCAGCAAATAGCGCCCGCGTCCGACTGGCGTTAAGCTGTGAAGTCCAACGTATCTCTACGAAGTGTACACTGTGTTCCTGGTGAGGATTGCTCATTGACCGGCTTCGTTGGACCTAACTGTTGAGGAGAATGTATGCCGACTGCGTTAGTAATTTGCACTTAGTTGCAAACCTGTAGCTGTTTCCAGAAATACACTCAATTGCAAATCAATTTGGTTTTCACGAGAGACCCGACTGAATCTCTCGTTTATGATATTCTACAACTGAATGTGCAGCATACAGGCCGCCTCATGATTCAGTCGGCGCGGTATTCGAGATATCACCGTATATTTTCATAAAGGAAACTACCCACAAGGTTGCTGAAAACTCTTAGACAGCCTACGACGTATAGCTGTTTCCTCTCTCTGAAGGCTACCACCACATGTTTAGAGATTCCCATGCGATCCGCTCATTGTCCACCAACTGACGGTGTCCTTTTGGAAGCTGTCTTTCGGGCCCCCGAATTTTCACCGAAACTATTAATTCCATGATCGACCACCGTCCCTCCAGAAAGTCAGTCACAATCACGCACCAGTCGATCTTCAGGTGCGAAGCGTTATTAGACATTCACATCTCCACTGCCAGAAGAATGATGCGGTGCATTCATGCAAGCGTGTCTACCGAATCAGAACGACACATGCAGATAACACAATAGATGAGGTTCATCCTATGCAATCACTTGCGGACGCAATGACTTCCAGTGATGCCCTGGAAGTAGTAAAACAACCTAACAACTGTGTCCTGGCATCATCAGCTCGTCCACCGATGAAACGATTTCTGGGTTTAGTCCATGCGATCGTACTCGTTGGGATACCTGACTACTTGAAAGCAGTCATGTGTTGCCCATCGCATGGGCAAAAACTGAGTCGGTTTGATTCATGACAACCCTACTGATGTTAATGGGACTTGTCTGACATTTCGCCATCGGTTTCGCCTTTTAAGGCTCATCAGGCACGCGCTACCTTCGAGTTCCGATCAATTTGATTTTCTACTTAAACACTAAATTGTGTCCAAGAGACCGAAGGTCTTAGGCGAAATCCCAGCTTACCCCTAGTTTATTTTGTTCTTCAACTGAATGGACTGTACAAAGACCGCTTCATGTTTCAGTTGATGTGGTAGTCAAAGTATTGAAGCACTTTTTTCTTGAAATGACACTACTTATAAGGTTGCTGGAAATCTTTTAACAGTCATGAAGTGGTGTTTGCGTTTGCCCGATCGTACTGCATCCGTCTGAACTAACCACATCTTGCGCTGAGAATTCCACCAAGCTCCACTGTTGTCCACAAGAGATTCGAATCACTTACTCGAACGACGTGCAATATTTGACATTCACTACGAATGGACGTTGCCCAGGTCACATCTGATCTAACCGGTCGGAATATCCTCTAAGTTTCCCGTTCCAACCCAGACCAACAACTATCAGTAATCGAAATAAAACACCTTGTTGCACATGATTACTGTGGGATGAGTTTATTGCAATTTCGTTTGCTCTGAATGCAGAAGTTCCCAGGCACACATGTTTGCCAGATTGTTTCAGATCGATCGATTTGTGTTTTTTGGTACATTGTGCATTTGGTGTGATGTTCAATCGATAGATTGGATGGCTCACATGAAAGATGTGTGCGTGTGGTGTGGAGTTGAAAATAATTGGACAGCGGAGGGAAACGTTGGACACAGGCATGGATGCGGCGGTCCGGAGGTCCCCGGAGAGTGTGGTCCAGTCTTCTATGTACACTCAACCTTGTGTGACCAAGGGTGTTGGTCATGAGGTATGATACGCCTTTGGAAATCATCAGGCTCCTCGAAAAAATGCATCCACATGGAGTTGGGCAACAGGAGCGCCAGGATTAGGTGTTGAGTTTATCGGGAGATTTATTGCTAGTTATATTGTAGGGAAGTGCACCCGGAGTCCGATAGTGCTGGTAGTAGTTGTACCAGTACTGCCAGTACCACTATTGTTGTTGTTAACGTTGAGCATTGATCCTGTCTCCGCATTGAACCCGGTCGTGGCTGGGTTCATCGTGACCGCTGTTCCGGTTAGGGTGACTCCTTGAATCGCCTTTGGATGGGACTTCCAGGCGGTTATCTTTGGGTGAGACACAGGAGATTGGGAAGTCGGATGAGGTTGAGCCTGTGGACTGGCCGTCAGGGATGGTAGGGTTGTCTGGAATATAGGACGAAAAAGTGCAGAAGTTTTCAGAAGCCTTGTGAGATGGGTTTGCGCTACAACACGTTGAGAAATCGATGTGAGCCAGTCCTGGAATTACAGTCCTACATTGTGTCATTTTGAAGGCAAAAGTTCGAATGTATGTGGTGTGTGAGCGGGAATGAACCAGTGACACACCTTCCGAATGGGCGCACTACCGACTGAGCTTTCTAGGGTGCTAAATACAGTTCGACGTCACCTCCTACCCGTCCAGTGGCTCAGCAGTCAGAGGATTACAATATCGTTGATGGTAGACAAATCTTGGTGCGATAGGACAAAAAACGTGGCTATATGGATATGTTCTTATGCGAGAGTGTTGATTGCGGGATTTTATAAACCCATATTAACGACGAGGCTGTCGGTGCTAGGGTTTCCGTCGGTGTGGATAGTTGTAATGGTGGCAGACTGTTACGATGCTGATAAAGACTGATCAGTTTAGGAGTTCGCGATGTCGGATGCTTAGTAGATAGATGGCTCAGTGGTTACAGCGCGAATTTACTGAACGGAAGGTCCGTGGTTCGACCTCTACATCTCGACTTGCCCTGTCTAGGTTTCGGCAACCTGGCAGTATCCAAGCCCCCGTGCTACCTTCGGCTGGCACCGCAGCTAGCCACCGAAAGGCTGTTACAGCTGAACGGTTATTTTATTAGATAGATATACCAGTGTTGATATCGGAGATAGGACTGCTTGAGACCAGAGAGCAATACACGGCTTTATATCGAAGTGATAAGCTCTTATACTCGGGATATTGCATTCCGTAAACTGGCTCCTAGACTTAGACAGGTTGATCTCTGAGATTAGATAGAAAATCGAAAACCCTGAGGTGGTGTACCTTTCTTTCACTTTTTCGTAATACGAGTGTACGGACTAGCGTTGGTCCCCATACAGTCTAGAGATTATAAATGAGTGAATTTCAGTGTTCGCGGGTTGATTACTCTGGATAATTCTGAAGCAAAAGCTTTCTCGACTTTTCACCAACGGATAAAGTAGGTTTAACAGACATGCTTTAGCCCTGGGATTATCAGTAGGCTAAATCGGAGGCGTTGTTCAAAACGACTTTCTATGGTCACTATCGCGTAGGCGAAATCAAACCAAACTATAATACAGGTGTGGCCGGTGCTTAACATCTCAGCTTTGCAGATCGTCTGACTACCCGAGGCAGATAGTGAGTTTCAGCTCTTTACTTATATTCATATTGGATTTTGAACGGTACCCTACACACTGAAGATTTCGATTTGTTCTGTCGGTGAGGATGTTAGAATTGGATTCCCACAAGTCAACCATCTACAGACTACCGTTGGAGCGAGACTGTTACATCTGCTGGTTCGTCAAACTGTTGTATCTACTGCTGACCCGCTCCAGTGCCTAGTTACCGGAAAAAAGACTCACAGAAGGGAACACAACCGCTATATTCCGAACAAGCGAGTGCGAGAGCGTGAGTGGGTGCGAGTATGAGAGCAAAAGTTACAACGGCCCCATGCTATTTAAAGGGGGCTTCCTGACATTGATCCAGGCTGTCTGATAGGCGTTAGTGAACACCCATCAACGTCGGTCGCGCCTCTATGAAGTGCCTGAACGCAGATCACATACGGTCGTGCTTCTGTGGCGTGCATGAACGTTCACCAGCGTTTGCTGAATCGATTGAATGACTGACTGGCCTAGACGCTTGCCAGCTTTTCTGTTGAGATTTTGGTGGAGCAGTAGGTTTCGGGCGTTCTGAGGTTACATTCAGGAATCTGACCTTCCTGATAGGGACTTAGGCTGGACCCATCAGTAATGCGAGACAGGAGTTTACTTGTGACATACACGCTTGGATCCAACTGTCTAGTTGCTCTCAATCGAGATTTTGTCCTCTAAGTGAAGTTGGTCTGTGCTGAGAAGCACTGCACAGCTGTTTTACCTTTGATCCAAACCATCAGCGATGCCCATCTCGCGAACCTACAGGGGAATTCGGACCCGCAATTTTGAAGAATAGGTTGTTCCGTCAAAAGCAGCTGACCGATGATGTGAATAATTCGCTCTCAAACAGCATTATCGTGTTCCTTATTCCTCGGTCACGTGATTCATATCACGTGATCAATATGCTTCTTTCCATTTGGGTCTGGAACTGACCATAAACACCATTCCGCAGTGTTAAGCCTATGATTTTGCCATAGACAAATTACGGTAATAACAACAACGGATTATTGGCTAACACCAGCCAGTCACGTAGATGTGGGTCAGGTGCCTCATGAGCCCTCCCTCGATTGCACTGTAGGTTTCAGCTTTTGCTCGCCTCCACAAGATTCGATAGTTTTTGGCCGCCAGGTGGTCTGGTGATATCAAACCTGTCCAGTTATGTGCATTCTGCGACCTCATTAGCTCGCACTTACATTTGGGTGCTGGGTACCCAGACGGATTCTCACACGGTTTGGCACGTTGTACTCCTGTGCGGCATACTGGAGTTGTTCTGAAGGGCAAGCAAGTCCACAAACTTGCACTAGCGACCAGTTGTATATCTGCTAACTGGTCAGGCAAGCCTGCACGAGCCCTGTAAATGACGACCTCTTGGTCCACCTTGTTGTTTGATACCATGGTTCACTTTCAAACACAGTCGCGCATTCGGCCATGCACCCGGCTCTTGTCTAGTTTAGTACCCGCTTACCATTCAGGCTCGTACAATAGGACTCACCGAAACTGGCTTGCCTAAATGTGCTCCATTGTAGCATGAGATGATCCAGTTCAAGTAGAACATGAGGTTGACGCAAACTCGGGGAATGCGCCTACCTGGTGAGCCCCAAGAAGGGTGAAACCGGTCGTGGGCGGTCGAAGAGTTTTCAGCAACCTTGTGAGTAGTTTCCTTTATGATCCAGTTCAGTTTGCACAGTTTGCTTTAAACTAACGGGTCAATGTTTAGATAAACAATCACACCTACCACTGTGACAACATGCATCAAGCTCTGTAATTGCCTTGGCAACTAATCAGTGACTTTTTTGTAATGGTCAACAAACACGCACATATTTGCCGTTTCACTGGTTTCTCTCACTTTGGTTCCGGTTGCAACAACGGAGCTGACAAACTGATCCGGTTTTCTACTTGTGTAACTAACTAATTTGCCTAGAAAGACGATGCTTCAGGGTCACGTGAACAACGCATTGCATCTCGTAGTCATGACGACCAGGGCACAACACCGTGAAGAATAACCAGTGTCGGAAGTTGTATAAACAAGCTTACCGCGGGTGGTTGTCAGCTGTAATGATACAACTATCTTAAAGAGGTGAGGAAATCCTGCCGGATCGTAACATACTGGGGATCAGTATACAGTAGCGGAGTGGGTTGGGACGTAAAGTGTGGACAAGTTGGAATGTGTTTCCTCTTCTGCGCCCGCAGAGCTTTGCACAGTCTACTCCTGTAGGACGCCTGTCCCTCCACGGCGTTGTTACTCTCTCCCATTGAGTCTGTAACAGAATCCGCTCCTCCAAGACCGTACATGGCTCTTACAAAAAAGTAGTCTCATTACTGATATGAAACGCGTCCCTCATCTTTAACGAGACCAAATGAGCTGATGTCTTCCGACTTGTTCAAAATTACAACATGAAACTGCTGATCCGGTGTGGGAGATTATGCAGGCTTCTAGCACGATGACATCACTACAACCTTGAACAGTGACAAAAAAGTGGGTGGCTCGGGGAATGCTACGCCGCACTAGAAACCATTTCCTCTTGTTCGAAAAAAGTTTGGCAACAATCGGTAAATGTATTGCTGGGCAGCATTTCGCTTTTGACACAAAAGCTTCGTCAGGCCAAGTGACTAGGTTCCGAGGTTGGTCGAGATTTAAGACGGAAGGAGAACCAATCAGCTGAGGCAAGCTAAATCTCTGTTGGGTGTCGGCCGAGGGATTTTTGTGTGCAAGGGTGAGTGAACAAGTGTTGGGTTGGTGGGGGAACCTACATGTGTTTGGGTCCAGCCTAGGGTCTTCTGGTTCGGTCGCGAAACTCGTCAAACAAAACATGAGTGATTTTCAGACCATTCGATAAAGCTTGGAAGTAATTGTTTTGAGCGCATATAAAGCTGAAGCGTACGAGTTCTAGATGTTACTGGGAGCTTTCCGTAAAATCCCTAGGAAATACAGTGAATTCTGTTTAAAACATCTGAATATCGCCCTCGCTATGCTGGATCCTATGCTTATCTCAATTACCCAGGCTTGCCTACGGATCATGACACTCCTTTCTTCAAGTTATTCATGGTTCTTGGCTTGTTCGCTGAGCTGGGCAATTTGATTACAATCGAGGTGAAATCATCAGTGCGTTATTGGGGGCTCGGAAGGTCAAAGGTCAATCCAGCATCGACCAGATAACGAAAGCAGGGGATGCCAAGCTCAAAGGTCACGTGGACATCGGCGAATGAGGACACAGGATAACGGAGCAACCAATGGGACCGCCCGACTGAACAACTAATCACGATCAAAGGTCACACAACACACGCAACACTACTCAATGCACAACCACTAACCCACCACTACGCTGCCTAACAACGCACTGATGTTGTCACCTCGATTGGTGATGAAACGTTTGCAATCGAATTACCCAGCTCAGCGAACAAGCCAACGACCATCCACGCTACCTGAGCTACCAACATTTTCCTCGATAGAAAATGTAATATAGTATAATATATAATATAATATTATGTATATAATATAACCTATTGAAGCGCAGCAAGTATCGCCCAAATCCTTCAGCTGCTTTTTCGAGGCACCTAGTCAATTTATGGAAAACCATACCAGAGGCTAGTGTGTGCATTTCAGGGCGTTAGTTTAAACGAAGGTCGAACAAGAAGCAAGTTGCTGGCCATCTGCGGATCAACGGTCTTCCAGACTTCCATGCCAGAAGGCCCAGAAGTAGCGAAACAGACACGGGGCGTTAAAAAGGCCGTCCTTTTGCAGCTCGAATGTACGTTATAGCAATACTTAACTTCGATTGTGACATCCAATAAGTCAGGCGAATCCAGTCGTACTTGTGAGGTAGTCGTATAGCACTGTATTCTGCTACGGATGTGAACACTCACCAGACCGTGTTAGAAATGGATTCGTTAAAAGGCGGTTCGTTAGACAAATGGAATTCTGTGCATGCATGCTATTACATGATTGTGAACTTTAAAACGATTAATTAGGTATAGATGGCTCCAACTTTCATTTGTCTCTTTTGGTCTGCGTCGAAATCCCGGGCTTTGTAATTCCTACCTCAATCTGACCGCCAATGTCAACGCAGCATGGATTTCAAACATATCACAGCCTAGAATATCTATAGAGAAGCTGTTCTACAATGTGATCGCTTTTCCAAGATCCCATTTATCCCCATTTGTTACTGGTGATAATGGGGAACAACTTAACGCCCGGGAAGACACAAATATAGCTCAACATTACGTATCGTTTCGTCCGAATCTTTGATTTCTGTGGTACTGCTCTTTTCGTGCCATATCAAGCAACTTGCGTGAACAAACACCAGAAAGGCCAACCCATTTGAGAACCTGATTGTACACGTAAAAAAACTCGTCTTTTCAAGGATCAGAGAAGCCAAAATATCTCTAGGCCGTTATCCGCTCAGAACACAATTCTCATAGGATTGGCCTTCAGAACAAACGATTTCGCCGTCTCCTCAGTGTTTGCCTTAAGACGGTGCGGGTATTGATACAATCACCGAAATATGCAGTAGTAGCGTTGCAGATAATCTCTCTACAAATCGAGAATTATGATTCAAACTCAGTTAAAGGCAATGTTGGCATCATTTTGAGCCCAAAACGATCAACAGATGAAACTTACGCTATAGTAGCCCTGACCCACAATACCAGTAGTGAACCAAGGCTGACGAGTAGCTGGAGAATTGTTTCCTCCCGCTTGGGAGGGGGACGCACTGGGATCAAGCAGCTGTGGAGTTGTGTTGGTCGAATGACGAACATATCCTTCGGAAGTCGGTACAGTTGCCTGGGACGTCTGTGGGATGGCAACCGATAATGGTTGTGATTGTGACTTTTTGCGCATGTTTGATATCACTCCTTGCCCAGTGAGCATTGATTTGAAATGTCCTGTTGGGGTCCCTTTATCCTTCTTCTTCGTGGTGTTGGTGGGCGTCAGGTGGCCGTCACCACTGGCTCCAGGGACTTGTCGCAGTTCGATTGAAGTGTACTGGAAGTGCTTTCCGTGGAATTCCATGTGTGGATGCTTGAGTAACATCTCAGCATTGGATCGTTCGGTCGGGTCCATTGTTAGGCAACACTGTACACAGAAACCGAAAACAGTATAGTTTTTTTTAAAAAAATTACGAGTAGTCAGATCAGAAGACGTGTTTGCCACGTTTGTTGTTCATCAGAGACGCTCCGATTTTCACTGAATCTTTTTATCACAATCGATCAGCTGACATACTAAGCGTTATTTCACTACATATCACCCGCCAACTCAGTTGAAGAAGTCTAGAGAAACCGATCGACTGAAGAGGCTAGCAGGGACAATTGTGGAACCAAATGTCAAATAGGTCAAACTCTAAGGTAGTAGTCTGGTTGTTGGTTAATCAGAACCTAGGTCGACCACCAAGACTCGGCGTCAAAATGACTAGCTGTAGTCGAAGGTTGTCCTTGGTGAACAGAACCACACTACTGCTCAATGCCACTGACGCTGCCGAACTCAGCAAACAAATAAACTTCCGAGAAAAGCTGCAGGGTGCTTGTCAAATAGATCAAACTATAAGGTAGTAGTCTGGTTGTTGGTTAATCAGAACCTAGGTCGACCACCAAGACTCGGCGTCAAAATGACTAGCTGTAGTCGAAGGTTGTCCTTGGTGAACAGAACCACACTACTGCTCAATGCCACTGACGCTGCCGAACTCAGCGAACAAATAAACTTCCTCTGAAGTACTAGGAGTCTTTGCTGTATGAGAACTAAGATGAACACGAAAATTAAAACAGCATGTTCAACATTGCGTGTCCAGTCTCTAGCACACCTCTGCGCAAACTACGCTCATAAATCTCATGGAAGAGAAACTCACTTGGAGGAAATCCAATTCTTTGGAAGTTAGTGGGGGAGACAAGGCCTTGAACTTTTCATCCAAGCAACTCTGTATCGAAAAACAAGGGGAAAACAGGCGGATATAACGAGAAACAGCACTACCCGTAATGCACTACTCATAAGGTTGCTGAAAATTGGTCAACAGCCCACGACCGGTTTCGCCCTTCTTGGAGCTCATCAGGTAGGCGCAGTTCCCGGGTTTCTGTCAACTTCATGTTCTACTGGAAACCAGATTGCACGAAATTAGCGAAATACACTCGTTTTCAAACAAATTTGGTCTTGCGAGAGACTCACCCGGGACCCAGCTGAATCTCTCATTTGTGATGTTTCCAGCCATTGTGACACACTTGATTTCTTGAAAGGTTAGTTCACCGCAGAACTCACGACTAAGTACTGCTCCCGAAGCAGACTCGTATCGTGAATGAGCCACCGAGAATAAGCATGCCGGGGGTCATTTTTTTTACCTGATAGGATACTTCATTTCCAAGCAACTGCAAAAGTAACACGCCCGAGAAATTGATTCCGATCTAAATCCCATGCTTTTTTATCCAGCATTTCCGTCAATGTACCTAGAGTAATTCGACTTTGGCAACCAACTTTGTATGCTTAAGAGAACTCGATTGTGTGGACCAGCCAGTGACGACTGGGTAAAAGGTTCCAACATGAAGGACCGTTATTTTATGCAGCATGGGCCTAGTCCCCACATGTTATCACATTTCTTGAAAGGTTAGTTCACTGGATGACTCACCACTAAGTACAGCTCCCGAAGCAGACTCGTATCACGAATGAGCTACTGAGAATGAGCATGCCGGGGACCATTTTTTT
>NW_008751757.1:1149095-1150214 GCF_000715545.1 Opisthorchis viverrini
GTTTCGGGCGTTCTGAGGTTACTTTCAGGAATCTGACCTTCCTGATACTACAAAGTTGGAAAGCTTCTACGTGTGAATCATTTTAATGTGCACAGGTGATGTAGTTATATGAAAGGCTGCTCCATAGAGGAAAACAGGGCGCTTCTAGTTGATTCCCAAGAATTTGTGGACTTTTGACATCTTTCGAGGGACCACCTCCGATGTCAGATCAAAAACCACTTTTTTCGGTGTTTTGAGTCATGTTCGTTCCCGGAGAAGAACAAAGGGTCATTTATCTTGCTTGCTCAAAATATCCGTCTGTCGATGGTATTGTCATGAGCGAATTCATCGTAAGCTCAATACGGATTTCTTTGGAAACGCATGCTGACCACAGGCGTATTTTGATGAATTGGCTCAGTTTGTTTGTGCTTACCCATATGTGAAGTACATGGCTGTTTACACTTAATATTCAGTTGCTTTTGAGTTCACCAAGAGTTGTTAGCATCTCGGAGTTGATAGGATTAAAACCCTCTTCAAACATCTAGAATCGCAAGATTCGTGGCACCGGGATTCCGTCACAAACCACCTACTTCCCACTACCTTTCTTTGCGAAACATGATAATTCCATCCGGATTGGGAAGGCCAGAGAACTTGCGTCACGTCAGCTTATCCGTCAAGAGTCGAGTTTACAGTGCTGCAGTGTGATTCATGATGCTATACGGGTCAGAAAGGTGGCCGTTGTGAACTGAGGACGTCAAAAGACTTTCAGTGTTTGACCATCGATGTCTTTTGGGCGTTGCCCGAATCTGGTGGGATGGGAACATCAACAGTGCTGAAGTACGTCGAAATGTATTCGGAAGAAATAACTCGCCCACAATAGATGAAGTGATCACATGCCACAGGTTAGGTTGCATTGACTATGTGCTCCGTATGCCAGTCGACCGAGTACCTAGAACGGTTCTTTTTCCAAAACCACATGAATGGTGGAAACCAGCCAGGGAAGGTCAAACAGTGACTTGGCAGCGAAGTATGAAAGCCATTACCAGCAAATTCAGCTGCGCTACAAATGAACTGAGTCTGTGCTAAAAAGCCAAAAAGCCGTGTGAAGTTGCGTCGTCCTTGTCGGTGGTGAACAACACC
>NW_008751757.1:1161400-1165071 GCF_000715545.1 Opisthorchis viverrini
AAGGTGGCCGTTGTGAACTGAGGACGTCAAAAGACTTTCAGTGTTTGACCATCGATGTCTTTTGGGCGTTGCCCGAATCTGGTGGGAACATCGGATCAACAGTGCTGAAGTACGTCGAAATGTATTCGGAAGAAATAACTCGCCCACAATAGATGAAGTGATCACATGCCACAGGTTGCGCTGGATCGACTATGTGCTCCGTATGCCAGTCGACCGAGTACCTAGAACGGTTCTTTTTCCAAAACCACATGAATGGTGGAAACCAGCCAGGGAAGGTCAAACAGTGACTTGGCAGCGAAGTATGAAAGCCATTACCAGCAAATTCAGCTGCGCTACAAATGAACTGAGTCTGTGCTAAAAAGCCAAAAAGCCGTGTGAAGTTGCGTCGTCCTTGTCGGTGGTGAACAACACCAGTACTCATTTCAAGAATCCCAGGGATGGCCCGCTAGTCCCGACGAACTTCCACTCTCCCTAGCATACCACTTTAGTTTCGCCAGCAGACTCACCTGGAACCCTGCTGAATCTCTCGTTTGTGGTGTTTCTAAGCAACTGACTGTGCTGCACCAAGCCAAACCATGTTCCAGTTGATACGTTATTCAAGGTATAGCGATACATTGTATAGACGTAATACACTACTCATAAAGTTTTCAGTGATCTCCAGGACGTTTCGGATACGTGATGTCCCGGTATGAGCTGAATCCTGAACCATGCAACAGATCACACAGCTGATAAGCGTCACTCACCTTCAATCAATCAGTGAATACCACCTGATCATAAGGTTGACAGAAACTCGGGGACCGCGCCTAACTGATGAGCCCCAAGAAGGGCGAAACCGGTCGTGGGCTGTCGAAGAGTTTTCAGCAACCTTGTGAGCAGTCTCCTTTATGAAAAAACCACCTGATCCGCTTTTGACTAACTCCTGGCGTGGTGAAATCTCGGCTGAAAGGCTAATACTCTGTGTGGAAATTTTTCTTCCCTAGTACATTATTCTGTCCACCTTTCAATGTACTGGATTGTGGTGAACAAGTGACCAATGCTGAACTTGCCACAATCATGGTGTGACGAGCTCGTGGGTCACCGATAATGTTACCCGATCAACGATGCGTCTTTACATACTTCTGAACGCCTCATCTCATTTTGAGCGAAAGAACACTTGATTTTCAAAGTACGGACTATTTAGGTAAGTGAGTAAGCACCGCAATGAAAGGTGTCCCATATAAATACAGAAACTCTTAAATTAGAGAGTTTCCGAGGGCCCTCTGGGAGATCCGCCACTCGCCTTTTGTTCTTTGAAGAACCAGACTCATTCAGGACGGACATTTTGACAAATTCAAATTGCGCGAGCACCCGGATGATGATCACTTGCCCCCCCATATGCGTGTCGGTTTGTAGTCTATTTTTCTGCTTGGTTTCTTTCAAGATGTCATCAGATCCGCCGACAAATTCGAGTACAGTATGATAAAGAAACAATGAGTTCCTGAATCATGGCTTTCCAAACTTCCGCTCTACATCTTAGCAAATTAAACCAGCTTCCCTGTAGTTTTCAACAACTGCAAAGGAAATCAGCTAAAGACCTAGTGAGCTCTAGCAACAAATTGCACTCTAGTTCAACTTTCCGTCATTCTTATGCATCTTACTCGTACGAGGGCTGGATCCCATAGCAGAAAGTGGGACTTAAAACCAGCGTACCTTATTCTCTGGAACTTGTAGTTTATAGCCTTTGAAAAACATGTTTTTCTCGAATATCTCTCGATGTCTTGGCACAAGGTCACCTGAAATGAAAAAAACAACGGTTGGGAGATACAGCTGTGACACACAGTAACATACAATTCCAGGGTAAAACGGAGAAGAAACGTTAGATTTTTACAACCCGTGAACCGATCCCAGAACACATCAAATTAATCTCAAATTTTCTGGATTTCCTCCCAGACATTTTTTAACCTCTGTCCGTTCAACTTAGGAATTTTATTGGGATACTTTGCGGAAACAAGTCAAGACGCCGCAAATGAGACTCATCATCAGCTATTTGCTTTGAAGGTTAAGTTGGATCACTTTGAAATCTGGCTTCTGTCTGTAAAATCGTCTGGAAGATGTTGGCGTATACCCTGTAACGGTTCTTTTACAAGGGTTTGTAGTGAACCAGCATCATCTGAGAAGCGATTGTCTATCTTCCAGAGTTGCTTGAACACGGGAGACTGTGCGCAGAAGACGCTACACCTCAGAAGAGATCGTTCTACGTTGTCCGCTGAGACTGGATCGGAATTGGGGGAAAACCACTAACCAAGACGATGAGCCGTCATCTTTTGACGCTGTCGACAAGATCCTCCCTAGGGACAGAAACTGATAGGGCAGGCACTCAGATTGTGGCACTCAGATGTACTACAAAGCCAAGCGTGTGTGATTTTCTGAGTTGACCGTTCGTAGGTTTCCTGGATGTTTGTATAAAACCAAATACCAGCTGTATGCGCTTGTACGGGCTAGCCTTCTCCTTTTAATTCACGCGTGTGATATACGAATGAGGGGGGAACGAACTGCGGCTTTGAATTCAGCAGGTGGTTGGGCCCTTCTGATCTCAGCCATATTTAATTTCACTTTGTGACACCGATCGGAGTCGAACCAACTCCAGTACCCTAGATTCATACGAATCTTTGGATACGAAGTGTGCAAGAAGTGACTGGCGCTTACATGCGATTTCCGAAACCTCCAGTATCACGATCTGCTTCACGTAGACTTTTATGTTTCCGCGTGATCCTACATGTGGCCAAATCTATCAGAAGGAACAAACTCCCGGCAGGAGAGGATTGGTGACTAGCCGTCCCCTCGGAAGCGGGCGGCAGTATCACGATGTAGGTGATCCACATTGCCTGAAAGTATTGCTGGAATCCGAAACACATGGGACATACGATTGAAAATACGCGAATTCATCGCCTAAATAATGCTTGTTATAGAGAGAAAACCGGTAGTGTCGTTTCAACTCTAGCTTGTTCGTCGGAATTTCAGATCGGCTGGTGTCTGTTCCAGGATGCTGTGGGTGCCGCAGAACAGTTGTGAGATATAGAAACAGTTAAATTAATTCGCTATGCGCGCCAGTGAAAAGCACTCACTGGCACACTCACCCATTGTCCAAGTAATCAAATGTAATTGGTCCAAATCTGTTGTCCGAGTAATCAAATGTAATTGGTCCAAATCTGATCGGCCCGGCCATAGAGGCAATCCGGTCAGCATTTCGGCCACCACACATCCCACTGCCCATATATCAACCGGCGGTCCGTATTGCGTATCACCGACCAGCAGTTCGGGGGCTCTGTACCAGCGCGTGGCCACGTAGTCGGTATATTCGTCTCCCGGCCCAGCTGAGATTTTAAATGGAATGGAGTGTGAACAGGCATTAGTCGAAAAGAAAGAGGAACAGCACTGAAACAAATTCCTCAGTAAAGTTTGTTTTCTGAAGCATCGACTGCTCTACCTCATGCGTTGGGGCAGTTTTGGCTGCTTGGATGGAAAGTACACATAAACCGTCGGGAAATTTGAGTCAACTCGCAAAACGTCCGTGCGCTTCTCTGCCGCACTTTTTATCAGTGAGCTGTAACCTGAACACAACTCATCAACTACAGGTAGTTTGGATATCAAAACATCATTTGCAAATCAATTTTCACGAGAGACTCACTCAA
>NW_008751757.1:1165222-1201322 GCF_000715545.1 Opisthorchis viverrini
CTTGGGGTTCACCAGGTAGGCGCAGTCCCCGAGTTTCCGTCAACCTTATGTTCTACTTGAACCCGAAATTGGACTATTTTCGAGAAATACAGTAATTTGCAAATCAATTTGGTTTTCATGAGAGACCCAACTGAATCTCTTGATTATGATATTCTACAACTGTATGTGCTGCACACAGGCCGCCTCATGTTTCAGCCCCAAGAAGAGCGAAACTGGTCTTGGGCTGTCGAAGAGTTTTCAGCAAACTTGTGGGTAGTTTCCTTCATCAAGAATAGATGTTGTTAGACATGCGTTGCTAAACTCAGAAGCCGGCAAGCTACAGTGTGTCAAAATACTTCCTCCACCATTCTGAACTATTTTACCTTCCATGTATTTTCTAGTACTACTGAATACTAGTGAGTATAAAGCAAAAAATATCGATTTTATATTTGCAAAACGCCAAGGTGACCTTATATGGTTTAATCATACCGTTGAAAGCATTCGAAGCGAAGTTGGTAAAGTGGAAAACATCGAATCGTCTTATTCTATCAAGTGATTACCATGCCATCACAAAAAATGTAAATCACTGTGGACTATCCACAGAAAAGGACTTCCACGAACACGTAGGTTATTCGACCTAATGTGAATGGCTAAGCCACGTCGTTATCCAGCGAGTTGACGTCATATTACAAGCGCCTTTCGCCTTTCCGGTTATTCTCAAACTTTTATTTGAAACACGCGCAAATTTTGCGAATTTTTGTGGATGAACTAGTAACCTAAAGGGAATAAAATGTGAGGGATTGTCACAAAGTGGAAAGTTGATATCCTCCTGTGAAATGGGAATTCTAGCTTTTTAGCCACGAGAAGGTTGGTGGAAATTCTTCAACAACGACCGGTTTCACTCTTCATCAAGTAACCCGAATTCCTGTCAAACGTATGTCCTTTTCGAACACCAATTTATTAAGTCTTCCGTTAACATCAGCATAATCTGCAAATACGAGGATCTGGGACGGTGGGACGAATTAACGACATGACATCTCTCAGCAGTTCTGGAGATCAACAAATCCACAAGCGAGAAAGAGGATGTCGCTCACCACATAAGGCGTACGATGATAACGAAAACCTTTCATCAGAAACACCTACAATGACGGCATGGGCTACAGAATAAATTCACGAGGTAGTACAATTGCGGGATACCTTTATAGTTCGGATACTTATTGATTATTAAAGTTGTACTGCGAACATCTGAAGCTTCTCTCGTCACTATGACGTACCGATGTCAACAACCGCCCAGTACATTGCTTTTTGCAACCTGTAGAAAAAACCTTCAGGCACATCTGCACCAAACTATATACATAGCCCACCCCCCGAAGAAAGTTATGGAGTGAAGAAACGCATTTGGAAGAGATGTAGATGCATCTCCACTGCACTGTACTTCATACACGACCGATTATTCTCACTTCAGCCAATTCGTGGAACCTCACCAGTAGATGCTGACTTAAATGCGCTACATTATATGTATATATAATATGAATTTAAATGTGTACACCTAGCTACATACCTTCAACCGTATGTGCCCGTAGGCGTACCTTTGTCTTAAGGCTTAAACTATGCCTTTAGGAGGAATCAGTGTTCTGATAAAGCGGAATTTTTCCGTTTGCGATGAGATGGGCGGTTCGCAACAAAAGCTGTGCGAAAAAAAAACGAATGGATACCTGAGTAACGGATAGGTTGTTATTCCCACCCAAACAGGTAAGATAAACTCGACGAATACACCCATTTACTCATCAATTTGGTTTCCACGGGAAACGCAACTGAACCTCTCGTTTATGGTATTTTTTTAAAAATGATCCACTGCACAAGGATACCATAAACGAGAGATTCAGTTGAGTCTCCAGATTGATGAGTGCATTTGTCAAAATCTCTCCAACTAGGACAGGATGTTGAAGAAAACTCGGGGAATACACCTACCTGATGAGCCTCAAGAGGGCGAAACGGGTCGTGGACTGTCGACGGATTTTCAGCAACTTTGTGAGTAGATTTCCTCAGGTAAGAGAAAATGTTTATTAGCATATATTTTTTCTCCATGTTGTCACTAAGGATGGGTTAAGCGGTTTTTCTACGATGAAATGATTGGGATCTAAGTGATGGGGGGTTTCTTGAATTCTATTCCACACAATTCGCTAGCCACTACGGTGCTCTCAATCTAGAGTGGTATTATTTTTTAGTTAAGCGGTTTGGAGACCTGCCAGACCGAATGCACGGAAAGAAAGTTTCTGTGGTTCACCTCATTTTCTTGAAAATGCAAGTTTCCACACAAATGAATAAAAAAAATCGTTCGGGCAGTTTCTGCGTTCGAAAAGATTGAAGGCGGCACTCAAGGTAAGCCATGTACCAACTGGAACCGCCAATGTATGTTGTCACAGATCGCAGGTGGTCAACTCACATTCAAGTCTCAAAAGATTGCTGTTCCACAAAGGAAACTACTCACAAGGTTGCTGAAAACTCTTCGACAGCCTACGACCGGTTTCGCCCTTCTTGGGGCTTACCAGGTAGGCGCAGTCCCCAGGTTTCCGTCAACCTTACGTTATAATTGAACCCAAATTGGACCGTTTTCGAGAAGTACACTCATTTTCAAATCAATTTGGTTTTCACGAGAGACTCAACTGAACCTCTCGTTTATGATATCCTACAACTGAATGTGCTGCACCACCTGTTTCAGTTGGTGGCGTGGTACAGCACATTCAGTTTCAGAATTTCATAAACGAGAGATTCAGTTGAGTCTCTCGTTATCAGGAAGGTCAGATTCCTGAAAGCAACCTCAGGACGCCCGGAACCTACTGCTCCAAGCCAGTCAGTCATTCAATCAATTCAGCAAAAGTCGATGAGGGTTTATGCACGCCACAGAAGCACGACCGAATGTGATCAGCGTTCAGGCATTTCATAGAGGCAGGATCGATGTTGATGTGTGTTCACTAACGCCTATCAGACAACCTGGATCAACGTCAGAAAGCCCCCGTTAAATAGCGTGGGGCCGTTGTAACTTTTGCTCTCGCACTCGTTTGCTCGGAATATAGCTGTTGTGTTCCCTTCTGTGCGTCTTTTTTCCGGCAACTAGGCACTGGAGCGGGTCAGCAGCAGATACCACAGATTGATGAATCAGGAGATATAACACTCGTGAAAACCAAATTGCTTTGCAAATGAGTGTATTTCTCGAAGACTGCTGTTTGGTTTGACTCGGTTTGTGGTGCTTTGAATCTTTGAGTGGACACGCTGCGGAATGATGATTCCCTGAGTACCACACAATGGTTGTCGCTCACCACGGCCGGCTTGAGATCGGTCATGAACGGACAATTGCAGACAGGGCTGCTAAAAAACCGTATCGTTGCGTGTAAATTGGCACCGCATGGGTTCATCTCTCGAATCCATGCCGCAAGTGGCAAATACGAAACCATTAGTTCTGCTATGCGCACGTTTATCCGTATGGATCCCACTCATCAGCGGATGTTTGAAAGAAATTTCGCATGGTTCCTACACATGTTTTGATCCGAAATTTAGGGGAGATTTGCTCATCCACGGTGTAGAGTAGCTTTTTTCCATCTGCACTTTAATATACTGTTTTATGGATCAGGGTAGGTGTCAGGACACTCCCAGACAGAAGAAAAAGCACATGTACAGAGAGTGACGCGCCCCCAAGGTCACCATCGATTCGACACGTCCGGAAAGTAGGTGAGTCGGCGGCTCCCACCAAACACGGCTTAGCAACAGACGACCAGCGTAGTGGGCCTGAGATTGTTCACGACCGGAACACCACCATTGGCTGTACGGAGCGAACAAGTGAACGACCATATTAGGCCAATTAGTCATCCTATATATATTTACGCAGACGCTCTGTATGTTTTGTCCTGGCAATACAGCCGTGTCCCCAGTTCTCTGTCTTCTCCCTATCGCGTAGTCTGGCAGGCTCAGTGCAGGCGTAACCCCATAGACGGCCACCCCCAACGCACGATACAACAGTAGGTGTGTAACAAACCGATGTGTCTTTGCATCCATGCTAGTTCAAAAACAAGGGACAAGTGTGCCCCACCACCATAGTGTTGAATCATTGGCACACCGCCCGTTGTTTGACGTGTGTGCAAAAAATTTCACCCTGATGCTGATGTGGGGAGTTTTCGCTGTGTTTCACCATACTTCTGTTTCATAGCTATCGGGTCTTGAGTTGTGGCAAATCCAGTTGCATGGTTGATTAGTTCTCCTCGTTGGTGAGAGTTTCACCCGTTTAGTTTCTGGGTGACGGAGCATCACCTAGGAGTCCCACGATGCCTCCTTCCTGACTGCTCCCGAAACGAAGCTAGTTTCAGGAAGAGGGGAACTTGCCAAAATGTTTTGTATTAATGGGAGAGTGCTGTCAAGAAGATCCCGGCCTGTTGGCCCTAGTAGAAAATATTTTTTTTCGTCTGAGCAGGTGAAAATGTTCGCCCGCGAGTGATGACTGCCGAAAGCCCGACGCCTCGAACGCGACCCAGTAACCTACCTAGGTTGTGTCGATCGATTGGCACGCCAGTCAGGACTTCCAAGTCAAGTAGCGCAACAGACGCTTGAAACCTGCTGGACACTTGTCTTAGTTTTGATGGTTGCGAGATTTGTAGAATGCACTGCTGGTGAGCTCCAATAAGAGCGAAACTCAAAGGTGGTGCTTTCCCCTTTGGTGTGGACTCACCAGGATGACTGAACCGAGACAGGAGGACGATTATGCAAACGAGAGTCATGTGAGTATGTATTCTACGATCCGGAAGATGGATTATGGATCGTGGTGGTTACCAAATTGCACCGAGTGATATACTTTTTAGTCCGTGCTCTTCAGTTCCATAAGTCCATCGCGGGAGTCCTGCGCCATAGAGTGACAGCCACTGATCAGTGTAATTTTTATGTCTGCACACGCTCGTTCACCGCAAAAAAAGTACATCGACGGATATCAAGGTCATTGATCAGTTTTATCGCTGACTATGGATACCCCGAGCGAAACAACCCAGTGCAATTTTACCCTCACTCTCACCATCATTGCTGTGAACCAAGTAGACCAGGAGCTGTTTGTGTTTGTAAGGACAGCAGAGTGGTGACATTAAAAACCAAGGAACGGGGAGCAGAATTCCATTACTGTGTTGCCAAATGACAATTCTTTGTGGTCGGTAACGAATCGTATGTACTCTGGTCCTAATAGTGTCACTTGGTAGATCACGCGTCACAAACACTAAAATCGCGTAACAATCACACACCCCATTTGCAACCTTATCCGACAACATGTACACTACAATTTCCCATCCATTTTTGTTTACGCGGCTACCATCTGCGTCCCGCGCCAGGCTTACGAACTTCAACCACATCAGGTCAAGTTGTACTCATGTTCGTGCAATAGGAAGAACGACCGATTGCTAAAACACAAGTTTAGACGGAACACACTGCTCATGAGGTCTTTGAGAGCTCCTCAGCACCACCAGTTTGGTGTCAAAACGATGACTTTCACGCCTCCACTTAAGGCGAATGACAAGAGGAAAACTGTGGTCCTGAAACGTCACTCATCTGTCTCCAGCTGGACATCCATGCGTATAGGGTTCGTATGCATGACGCTGTAGGTCACAGTGGTTGATAGCTTCGATTCAGTGAGGCGAACGTTCCTATCGCTAGCAAAAAACAACGACACGTATTTCAACACTAGAACTTGGTGGTTTCCCGGAACAAGTTGAACCGAGAAACAAAGATGAGTGAGTCCCAGAGGTCAATCAATCAGGCAGAAGTTCATGTAGGCTGCATTCAACGGTTTTTACTTGTCCATTTATCGATAGACGTTCAACGCACGCATTACAACATGCAGAAGGGAAAAAATCACTGAGGCGAAAACGTTCGAGTCATTTTGTCACTGCATTACGTTTTATTTCAGGCGACTGATCGTTTAATTTTGCCACATCTCTTGGAGGTTTTGAGGAGAAAAACGTAAATATGGAGCTGAATCCCTTCTCTCCACCGGAAGGATGCACGCTTCTCAGGGTGCAATTTTACCCTCACTCTCACCATCATTGCTGTGAACCAAGTAGACCAGGAGCTGTTTGTGTTTGTAAGGACAGCAGAGTGGTGACATTAAAAACCAAGGAACGGGGAGCAGAATTCCATTACTGTGTTGCCAAATGACAATTCTTTGTGGTCGGTAACGAATCGTATGTACTCTGGTCCTAATAGTGTCACTTGGTAGATCACGCGTCACAAACACTAAAATCGCGTAACAATCACACACCCCATTTGCAACCTTATCCGACAACATGTACACTACAATTTCCCATCCATTTTTGTTTACGCGGCTACCATCTGCGTCCCGCGCCAGGCTTACGAACTTCAACCACATCAGGTCAAGTTGTACTCATGTTCGTGCAATAGGAAGAACGACCGATTGCTAAAACACAAGTTTAGACGGAACACACTGCTCATGAGGTCTCTGAGAGCTCCTCAGCACCACCAGTTTGGTGTCAAAACGATGACTTTCACGCCTCCACTTAAGGCGAGTGACAAGAGGAAAACTGTGGTCCTGAAACGTCACTCATCTGTCTCCAGCTTGACATACATGCGTATAGGGTTCGTATGCATGACGCTGTAGGTCACAGTGGTTGATAGCTTCGATTCAGTGAGGCGAACGTTCCTGTCGCTAGCAAAAAACAACGACACGTATTTCAACACTAGAACTTGGTGGTTTCCCGGAACAAGTTGAACCGAGAAACAAAGATGAGTGAGTCCCAGAGGTCAATCAATCAGGCAGAAGTTCATGTAGGCTGCATTCAACGGTTTTTACTTGTCCATTTATCGATAGACGTTCAACGCACGCATTACAACATGCAGAAGGGGAAAAATCACTGAAGCGAAAACGTTAGAGATATTTTGTCACTGCATTACGTTTTATTTCAGGCGACTGATCGTTTAATTTTGCCACATCTCTTGGAGGTTTTGAGGAGAAAAACGTAAATATGGAGCTGAATCCCTTCTCTCCACCGGAAGGATGCACGCTTCTCAGGGGTGAGAAGAGAGAGAGAACTTCAAGTGAGGATTCTTTTTTTCTAAAAGTGCTCTAACGTTTAAAACATAACAAGAAAGAACCAGAAGCGAGTCGTCACACAACGCAGAATTCATAAAAGGGTTCATGTATCAACTTCGTCAAATCACAATATGTCACTGTAACGAGAAAAAACTCGTGTGTGGTACATACTTACTCAAAACGCGGGCGAACCCAAAATCGCAGAGTTTCAGCTGTCCAGTTTTTGTGATTAGAATATTTTCTGGTTTGACATCTCGGTGAATGCACTAATGGTGGAATGAATGAAAAGAGAGTGTTTCATTTTTTTCTATCCTAAAAGGTGCTCAAAGTGGCAAACAGACTGAATCAAACCTTCCAACCGATTTGAAAAACTGTTGTTTAACCGCGATAGAGGTGACCAGCACTACTCTAGTATTCAGTTTTCAGAGAATCAATTTCCATTGGTGGACCCACAATGGAGAAGTAGGTCTGGCACATTTGCATAAAGGGTACTACTCACAAGGTTGCTGAAAACTCTTCGACAGCCCACGACCAGTTTCACCCTTCTTGGGGCTCATCAGGTAGGCGCAGTCCCCGAGTTTCCGTCAACCTTATGATCTACTTGAACCCAAATTGCATTGTTTTCGAGAACTGCACTCATTTGCAAATCAATTTTGTTTTCACGAGAGACTAAATTGGATCTCTCGTTTAGGATATTCTACAACTGTATGTGCTGTATCAAGGCCGCCTCATGATTCAGTTGGCACGATATTTGAGATCCCACAGTATAATTTCATAAAGGAAACTACTCACAAGGTTTCTGAAAACTCTTCGACAACCCACGACCGGTTTTGCCCTTCTTGGGGCTCATCAGATTAGGCGCACTCCCGAGTTTTCGTCAACTACTTAAACCCTGATATAGATTTCACAGTTGACATACATTGGAAACTCTCGTCTCTATACTAACGGTATCCCTTCGACACCCACATGTGCTGTTACATCTGGTTAGAGAGATGAATCTACTGAAATACGCCTCAGAACGAATGACAAAGAAGCAAAAATCACACGTCAGGAGAAGTTCATTCACTTAAAGGCCCCCATACACTTGTGATCATGCCTTTAGCCAGTTTAAACGGACCTTAAACGTGGCCCTGGGCTCAAGCACAGATGACCATTCGGACACAAAGAAGAAAGCCACACCACTGCCAATGACCGAAACTCCAAAGTCAGTCTCATCAGCTGGTCATCGCACTTGCCAACTCACATACAGTTGCAGGGATACATACTACAGTAGAACTGATGGAAGCTTAGAAATGTGAGTAAAAGAATACCTGTTCAAATGAAATCGTACTCTGTCCGTGCTCTGTCGATTAGACTTAGAAGAAGTCAAAAACAAGTTGTCTGGTCGAGATCAGAGACGAGGTAGATATTTACTCTCCTTTCCAAGTTAAAACACGAAGCAATAGTTCACACTCACTGAAGCCCTTAAAGGCATAGATCGATTGATCCCATCAGGCCCGCATTGTGCGCTCAGAAATTCCTGAAACTCGCTTGAGTTTGTCGCTTGGTCGCATTACAATTTAGTTCCTTACAGACGATACTATTAGCCCGGTTCTATTCAGATTTGTACGTATTGCAGTAGACGATATCTCACCAAACTAATTCACCCTACAACACTGTTGTTTTCACTGTGTTATTCATACTGCGAAACTATCGGATCTGATCGGTTGTCATGAATGGTGATCTTATTTACCTTCCGCATAATTCAGACAATTCATTGTATGTTATATGGTCTTTGCTCTGAGTAGTACTCGCATATTTCCTACCGCACTTGTGCGTTACTCTAACTGATTCATTCTTATCACGTTCATCCCTATAGATGATCTGTATTTGCCAGATGAACAATTGAGGACTCACATTATGCGTGTGACAGAAGTGTAGTGCTTGCAACAACTGCCAGGTTAGTTTGCGAATCTGTGTCCGATCGAGACTGTTAAGGGAAGAAAATAGGGATTGGAAAGAGATAATGGGAAAAGGTGGAATGCTTCGAAAAAATGACTGCCTTGAGCACGCAGTGATGGTATATTAGATGGGGCAATCGATCCGTTTCAACACAGTACATCTCTGGTCTCTAGCCTCTAAACGAATGCAATTTGGTACAATGATTACTCTAAAGAGACGCACTCAACTCAACGGCGAGATCGTCTCGGGAAAGTAATCGTGAAACCACTTTTTGTATTATTATATTATATATATATATATTACATTATATTAGACGGTTAACTTCCATGCAACCAATGTACTATCTAAGCTGTGGATGACAGGTTCCAGACTGACAACGGGTACTTCCATTGAAGAATGTGTCCCGCACCAGAAACCGCATTGGTTGGGACATGTGTTGAGCATGCCGAACCATCAGTTGCCGAAGAGAGTGCTGTTTACCATGCCCAACTCAGAGTGGCGTAAATGGAGAGGTGACCAACCCTTGAACTGGCAGAGGAGTATGAAATAGATCACGAAACGCCTGGGGCTGTCGGTGCTACTCGCCTTCCAGGACGGGGGATCGCGTGATCCCCCGACCAACCGATGTCAGTGACGTTCTTGTTGTCAGTTTCTATTCAGATTGCCTGAGTGAATGTCTAGAGGTGTAGGAACCTCAGAATGGTTGTGGTAAGCTAGCACCAAGTCCCTTTCCCGTCCGCCTTTACTCTTTTCTTTACAATAAGGCTTTCAAATAAATCGTGGTTGTACGGCAGTGAAGCATCAGTGTTGAACACTGCTGTTGAACACTGATGTCATGCTGTCGATGATGATGATGATGATGAATACTCTAGAACCATGTATCCCGAAGTTCCGGTTCGGATGTCCTAAATATCTTCAGGGCCACCAACAGAAAGGAATTTTAGCCGGTTTTGGGAAGAAACTGTGATAAGTGTTCACAAATATTGTTGAATATGTGCAGTTGACTGCTACCGGGCCGATAGACAAACTTCATGAAATCTAGAAGGAGCAAAACAGACATACTTTCTCGGAAAATTTTAAGAGAACTTGTGTGGGTCGTTGGACTACTGGTGAAAGGAAGAAGGCCTTCGCTGTGGGGTTATTTATTAGAAAATGCCAACGGAACAGTTACAGACTACCGGACAGGGAAGTAAAACTCTCATTTGCATCTTATTTACAAAAACTGAACATCCATCTTCTCTTGAACGCGTCTTCCTGAACTTTCCTGGATATCCATTCACTGTTACTCAAATCCAAGCAAATTCTACAAAGCGACTCCACAAATTCCGCAACAGATCTCACTTTTCAAGAGACGCACAGCGAATTTACAAGAAGAAACCATACGACTCGCATGCCCCCATCAGTAGCATCACCGTTACACTGGGTTACACGGAAAGTTAGATGAGACCAGCTTCTCACAGTTCGAAAACACTAGCCGCTGATACAAATTTGAGAAAGCATTCTTTAGCCAATCAGCTGACGTTTTCACAAAACGTAAACTAGTTCTCGGGTTATCTAATCATCGACTCTGTTTTAGTCAGTAATACAAACCAAAATTGACCAACGCTAAATACCAACGGGCCAATCCGGAGCGAACATACCTGAACAATTAGCGTGGCAAGCAAATGTAGCTAAAAAACTCTGGGGTGAGCAGATCTTTTTCAAATGACCTTTCCTGAAACAAATGCTGGGAAAGGAGCTTCGTGAAAGACTCAGTTAAAAATGCGTATCCGCATAAACATACTACTCTTCTTCATATTACGGATCTGTTTTGGTTTACAAGCTATCTACAACCTACATCTCTATGGGAAAATATTTGATAAATATTCAGTAAAAAAAGACAATCATCCAGCTGTAACACCCTTCCGGTGCCTAGCTGGAATGCCACCAGAAGGGGGCACGAGGGTTGGGATACTGCCAGGTTGTCCAAGACAGGAGGAGTCGAGAGGCTGAGGTCGGTTTCGAACCACGAACCTCCTAGTCAGTGAATTCGCGCTCTAACTACTGAGTCATCCAGCGAATGCCATGCTGCTTACCGCAATGCGCAAACGGCTGAGTTCTGCCACCGTCAGACAGTCGGCTGAACCTCAGGCGGAGGTTGTGTCTAGGAGTGAGGAATAATGTGATCCTAACTGAACCTAAGGTGGTTAGTCACATGTCTCTACACTCCAGAATAGTCAGCAAGTGCTGTAAGAAAATCACCCTAAAGTTTGTTGCAGGTACTTGCCCACCCCGAGTGAATACGCATGGTAGAAAACATGTGACCCAGAGACGAATAATGGGAAAGTCAACAACAGATCCCACCTCTGTTGGTTAGTCTCCTCGGTAAAAATATGGTACCAGAGACCCCGTGACTGACATGTCGGGGGCAAGGAACCGACAATACCCTTACTTTTCCTCTCCGTTTCTCTATAGCTCTTATCATCCCCTGTGCTTTTTGGTCTTAGTCTATGGGTTTCATCAATGTCCTCATGTAACCCACACGACAAACTTCGAAACACTACGACAACCGGGACTAACGTGAACTTTTACACGGTTCCTGGTTGATAAACCGAAGGGAATTGTGTCACTACATCGGGGCTCCGTTCAGAGACAGTTCTATTAGAGAATTGACTTTTTTCCAAGCGTCGAGATCAGATACAGAGAAATCGTACCGCACACCCACGGGAAAAATCCGCTAACATCTCAGCTCGAATGAGCGCTGACATAAAACGGACACCCTTCCCTGATTCGGAAATGATTTAGTCGATCAAAGAACATATTTGTGTCAATGTAATCGTAACTGTGTGCTCGGAGTAGCCTAATATCGAAAACAAAGTGATGCTAGGATTTTTGTTACAGACTGCCGTATGACAGCTAATCGGTTGCTTGGATTTTTTTTGGTTTTGAGTGCATACCCAGCGGTTGGACGTTCAAACGAGTTGACGCTGAGACCGTTCACTGTTCAACAAAGTATTTTTCAACCTTGGATGCATTTGGACTCACCATGTCGCAAACGATTCCAACCGAGAAAAACACCCAACCTCATCAACCTGTGAGAAAAAATGGGATCGTTTCATACGCGCTCGGTGACCGCCGCACGTGCTCCATACGACACGGGGTGCAGTCAGACCGGCAAGTTTTAGTGTCTACTTAGGAACGTTCAGACGTCAACATGTGTGGTTGCATCATCCGTCCATGGCGGACAAGTTGAACAAGGTCATAGAATCAAGCAGACTCCATTAGAATGACGTGAGTACATAATAGTTCGTGTTATCTCATTTCCCTGACCAAGTTCGCTTGCATTTCACCAAGTTTTGTCAAACTACCGCCGGCGTTCAATTGGTAAAAGCAATTACAAAGAACATGTGATAGATAACCGAGTGATGCATAAATCTTACCCATTCGGGTGTTGCTCAAGTTCCTTTAGAAGCGTGTGGTCCACATATTGAAACACAAGATGAAGCCGACGCTTCCGTTTGAACACTTCAATCAAGTTGATTAAATTTGGATGCTTCAGTTGCTGCGTGGATGTAAAACAAGATAAATCAGTCACTTTTCTGATTACCATATGACCTTCAAACAGCCAGCCGAGCTTCGTTTAACTGGATCAGACTGATCAGAGTCTGATTACTAAAAATATTTCAGGTCATTTGAATGGAGCTGTAGAAACCCTTTGAATGAGAAGTTAGCTTTCTTCGGCCCTCTTCAAGATCACTTATATGTCATAAACACTAAACTTTGGATTAGAAACTATTTTTCATATGCTTGTCCGTATCTTAGCAACAATCTTGTTAACTGTCAGGTTATAATGACCAAACTCAGAAACCAGTTATGGTTTGCCACGCAATTCTGTCGACGACAAAACACCGAGCTTATTATCATCGATCCCTTTGGTTCATATTCATGTCCAAATCAATTTCTTGTCCACAACGGCTGGCTTGTCAGTCAGGACTTCTTGATCAGACAGCAGCGCAGACTGAACAGTTGTGCCTACTTATGAGTAGCTCCGGTGTTGTAAAAAGGTACTGTTGCAATAAACCTCATTTGGTGAAGGAAAACAAGAGCCGAAAACTAACCTTGAGGGTTCGGATCTCACGCATTGCTATCCGGTGAATGACTGGATCATCTTCTGAGTCGGTGAATTTCTTAATCGCCACAATATCGCCGGTATCTCGATTCCGACATTTGAACACTACTCCGTAGGCGCCCTCTCCAATCCGTGTCAACTTTTCGTAACGGTCCATTTACACTTGAGCTTGTGATGTGGCTGAAAAACATGAGAGGGTTTTCTCTTCAAGATTGTGGACAGAAGACAGAATTACAGTTCGACTAAGGCTTATACCTTCATTTGGTTCTGCACGGCAAGCAGATCTCAGCAGTGCACTAATGACTGGTGTTATCCATTTCTCGTTTCACTTAACTGGTTAAATCTGACGTGCGTTATCTGAAAACGGTATGAATTCTGTGTAAAATGTACGCACACCTGTTTACTTGAAGAAAACATTCGTGTCATCAGGTAGCAGAAAGAAAGGGCGATGAAATCCCGTGCCGGAGAAGATACGGTCGTGAACTACCAGTTCGACGTTCCGAGCTCGAACCCCACACAAGAGCTTTTAACTGGACTGCCAATCCTCACTTTGATACATTTTTTTGAGATGGAGTAACATGCGCTGAACGTTGGCGCATATGTAATAGCACCTAGAACGATGCGAAAGCCTGGTAATAGATGCGCGGTGCATTTAATACCTACCGGGGCGAGATCGCTCAGCTGTTAGAGCGCGAATTTACTGAACGGAAGGTCCGTGGTTCGAACCTGACCTCTTTCTCTCGACCTTCCCTGCTTAGGTTTGGGAAACCTGGCAGAATCCCAGCCCTCGTGCTTCTTCGGGTGGCATGGCAGCTGGGCACCGAAAGAAGGCCACCGCTGAACGAGCTTTCAGTAATAGTGTTGGTGTTCGCGAAGGCCGAATGCTCCAATACGATTGGCTAGAACCTCCTGAAATGCATACTCCAGTGAGTTTTGCATGGTTGCACACCACGCGTTCTAGTCGGAGTTGACTCAGACGCGCGAATCAGGTGAATGACATTACCCTGAATAGGTTGCTGTACTGCCACCAACTAACAGGAGCTTAATAGCTCGCCAGGTTACACAACTGTACATTGCAGCAGAACTGTCCCATGGTTCACCTAGCATTCACGTTTAGGACGTTAGGACAGTCATCACATGTCGAGCATCCACAATCTGAAGAAGCTCGCACTCGAAAATGAGCGTGAACATGCCCCAAAAATGTTGAAACAGTTTTAATTCGTGGAGGTCAGCGAGTCTAATTTTTCTTCTTTGTCTTGTTTTGGAGACGGGAGAGTCACTTGTACCGAGTTTCTGTTACCACCGGCGTCGTAGAAAATTGTTTTTGAAATGATTCCCCGATAGGCATTTTGAATTGGTCGAATCTTGCGGCTTTTCTTGCGCTTAATGAAAGTTTGTCCACATTAAAACTACCGCAATGGACAGACAGCAGATGCGCTGAACAGGTAACCTATCACTCGTGTGATGTGCTCCTGGAGATAGTCACTCCGTTTGGATGAAACTTATCAAATCCTCGTCTGTTTATGACTATTCACCTGCGCTTATCTTATCTTATTTTTGCTGTCATGGCCAGTATTTCATGGGGTCTTTGTATTGCATAAATGTACGGAACATGTGAGCCTGTTTAGATATTTAGTCCATCATGGTGGTGTACGTTGCACATTTAGAAATTCAACCACCACACCAGATCAGGTTGATCAGTACTAATAGGTTATCCTGTATGCTTTGCCACTATTCTCACAACTTATGTGGCTCCCGAAACCCCAGTTAACGCGCTACCTAGTGCTACAAAAAACCATCGGCTTTTTAGTAGGTGAGGATAGTTTTCAGCAGTACGGAAGAAAGAAACCCTCCGACCATTCCGCTTTAGAAACACTTTGGTGGCCACTTTTGAACGACGAAAAGCCTATAAGCAAGTGAAAATATATGTACACTTTTACAATGGCAACAGCCTACTGATTAACCAAGGTACGAAACTGTGAATAAAACAAGCATTCGGAACAACATCACAGTACTTGCGTCAGAACTCGTTACACTAAGCGTCGAAATTGGTTAATTTCGAGACTCTTGAATAAAATTCACCCAACCGGGAGGCAGTAAGCAACATATGGAATCAGTTAGTAGCTAAGAACGTTTACACACACGTTGATTCACTCTTCTGTACACCACATACGCATGTACGTCTGTCTAGAAGCCTATTCATCTGTTATGCGTTTCGGAGTTAGTCCCCGGGATATTGCAATGTCCAGTAAAAATGCTTGGGTATGGCATGAACACTTGTTACCATTATTTGAATGATCAAAGACTGGATACAAAGGATTCACAATAAACCTGCCTGAATTGGTTTGAATTTTTGCATTGCATAGGTCTAAAGAATGCTTTGTACTGCGAAATTATGTTAACTAAGCACTGCTGTACTGGCATGCAGCCTAAAGCACGAGACTACTGTCCTAGCCAACCGCCAACCTCGTCAGCTGCAGCATGGGTGCCGAAAGCAGCCGTAACACCCTTTCGGTGCCTAACTGCCATGCCGATTAAAACGAAACTAAAAAATTTGGCATCTAGTGACGGAAAGAACGTCTTTCAATCAGCTCGATAAATAAAAATAGCAAGTGGGGCCTTCAAGTGAACTGACCACTCTGAGACCGGAAAAAAAGACCCATAGCTTTCCAGATACCGTCGAGGCAGTACCTTAGCCGAGTGAAAAACGCGATTAATCTACACTCACTGACTTACGGGGAGGAAGAATGCACGCGTCTCCTTGAGTGATCTTTATTCCTTTAGCTTTACCTTGCTGCTATGAGCTGAATGCAGTCACTCGGGTAAAGAGGCGTGTCAGTGTAACTTCCCGACCACCAGTCGGTAATCTGGAGATTTTTGCGACACTACTTCGTGCATGCCAATGCTGAAAAGAAAACAATCCTTATTTATCAGACCATTTTGCAAAGGTACAGAAATACCGTGTGAGTATTCTCCCTAACCGGATAAGGATTTCGTACCTATACACATTACAGCGGACGCGATAAGACGGGGCCATGCTGAAAAACAGAAGGGCCTCAGACCACAAAGGTTACTACCTTTACTTTGTGATACAACGCGACGTTGGCTTTTCCCGTAACGTTCTACTATCGAAGTGCTTGGACAAATATAACCGTGGCTTTAAAACGCCACGCACTTCCAGACTTGAGGAGAGAGTTCTGACCTGAATATGGTGTTATTCATGTTCTGGTTAACCGGCGATACCAGAAAAAGTGAGCTGTTGGCCATTAAGAATGCTAAACGATTATCCCCGTGGTGTCTTTGCCCAATATCACCAGAAGCAATAAGTGTATGCTTGCCCTGGTTGATTGTAACACGGTATAGGTTGAAGTCATTCCGCTTGCTACCACAGAAAAATGGCGGTTGAAAATGTAGTGATAAAATTTGGGTTCGTTGGTGAGGTGCATTCTGCTAACTGTACGCAAACGAATAAACTAATTTCGAGAATGCACCGGATCTAGAGCTACAGATATAGCTTACCATCTTCTCTTTCAGCGAACTTTCATTTATTTTTTTCCTCGAAATCAGTCCATTCATCTTTCGTGTGAATAACTTTAACTACTGGGTCTACGTGACATTCGAAATTTATCTGGGATGGCATTCTACTTTCACTGTGGTGCATTCCCTAGTACGTATGGACCAATATTGCCTCAAAGAAGAGGTGGTGCTTCATACCTGTAATATCACCGGGGTGTTTGCTAATAACAAGGGGACGACGCATATTAATCCTTGAGCCAGTGAGTACACTACGCGATGTAATGTGTCCGCGAGAATGAATTGCACAGATCCATACAAACACTTCCCACTAAGAAAAAACTTATCACTCCAAAGAGTACAAGGTGCAGTTGACTTCTGTAGTCATAGTAGCTTATCTTAGTCAGTGCTTCCCATTTACAGTCAAATTTTGCTTCGGGTCTAAGAAGAATGCGGAGAATAACAGTGAAGATTTTCCGTGCAAGCAGGTTCCAATTTGTTAACCAGACCATCTTCCGGTAGAATAAATTTAAGGCTGAATTCATCGTCACAATCGAGTCGAAAGCAAGCCGCATGTGTTCGTTGAGTCACCTTCTGGACGAATCCAATCAATTAACTTATGTTTTCTATACCAGGATTTGATATCCAAGTTTGAGTTGCGCGGGTGTTCAAGGTGTAGGTAAACCTGGAATCCATCCATTTGAGTCTGTCGCTTTACACATTATCCCTGAACTCAGTTTTTGCAGAATGCCTCAAAGCTGGTTTCTGATTCGTTCGGAGGGGGAAGGGGTCTTGTAGACATATTCGCATCCTTAACTGTCTTCTATAAGCATTACTATAGAGATTAGTAAAACTCCAGCCCACTGGCAATCGAAGGCTGGGTGTCCTACTTGCTGGGGGCTGCCGCATGTTTGCCAGATTATCCATCTCGCATATGATGCAAAGCGCGAGTGGGAAACAACGACTCAGCTCCTAAGATGTGTCTATCAGAGAACCCAGTTTCTTAATGGAAAAGTCCATTATTTCCTTGTATGGTGGTACATGCACTGAAAATTAACTCCGTTGCCGCACCATGGTCTATAGCAACAAAGGTTCCATAGAATTGACATGTCCTTCTAGTATCCAGTTATCATCTTTTGTCTAGCGCGTCCTAATTGTAGGTGTGGAATTCAGTTGACCATGGCCCATAATTTGCATCTGTCTGCTGTTACGTTGTTTCACCACGTTGTTTTCATCACACCGTTTTGGTACACTACGACAGGTTGAGGGCCCAAAACTAAGCGCCAAGGAACTATGCTCAACACAGTTTCTTACCCCACGATGGCACAGTACTCGTACTGCTGGTTCCGCAAACAAAGCCCGTTAGCCAGGACTGGAGTGTGCATCATGATTTACAATTAGGTAGCTTTCTAAAAAAGATAATTTGAATGATCCGGTAGAACCTGCGTGCAAAATGAAAAAAGTCTGCCTGATGTTACCTTCTTCATGCAACCTACGGTTCAGCTGCCAACAACAGGGTAACAAAAACAGAATTAATTATAGAATAATCCATCTCATTTGGCGTGAAGTAGCCCAGTTGGTAGGACACAAACATATTGACCAAAAAGTTCGTGTTTTGAAAGCAAACTATGCACCAGATAGTTTGCGAACTTTATCATCATCAGATATAAGGCATAGGGATAAGGTCCTACAACATGGCGATACACTGATAGTTACTGGGTTGCATAATTGAACGTACATAAAAAATACGTTTACGAAAACTTTACCTCTGTTCCAAGATATCGGGTGGTTCAAAATATTCCGCTACAGGTTGTTTGGGCCTTACTACTCTCCACAGACTGCAATGAGCTCTAATTTTGTGTAGTTCGTGAAGATGGGGTTTATCATCTATCATCTATCTTGATGCATAGCCCCAGATTGCTTAGCTTTAGGCCAGTGTATTATGCGGGATGAGGACTCAAGTCTTTCACATCCCACAAAGTGGATTAGTTCGAGGTAGAACGTCACACAACATTGGTACCCCACCATGTCACTTAGGGCTTGCCAACTTCGGCATGCCTTGCAGGTGTGTCTTCAGCCAGTGCCACAATGCCCTTACTTTTGTATCAGAAATGAAGGTTAGGTTAGGGAGCTTGGAATGCCCCCAAGAGACCTTGCCCTCCTGTCTACTTGTTATCTGTACTTGGTTTATTTATTAATTTTCTTCTGATGTCTATTTACACTAACCTTGATTGGTTTACGGTGTTCTTCTGCATTCGTCCATGCGATTCAGCTGATAATTTAATTAGTATTAGCTTCTGCCGTCCACAGTTAACCGATTGATGGGTGTTGTCGTGGAAATGTTTTAGCCTCATTTCCACGAGCCTGAGTTACGTCTCTTAGTATAATGGACTACAATCCTACAGCCTCTACATGCATCAAATGCACAGGCCGTGGAAGTAGTAAAGGCGAATCAGAAGATCATCCTGTAAGGAAACCCTTAACTCATGTCCTCTGAAGCTTACAGCTTACAGCAAGGTTAGTAGCAAGTTTTCCCTATTTCACAGGTGGTTATAAAGTCACCTTTTAAGCATCAGTTCCAGCAGAGATATTTGATATACTGCTTTTTATTCTGTCGCGCATGCAAAACTTGTTGACTTTTCCTTTCGTCCATAAGCTGGCTCTCCGCGTTCAAGAACAGTGTAGCTTGGAGGAGAGCCTTAGAGCGGTTCAAACTGAACATTGTGCGCGGTCAATCACCAGTCAGCGTGTTCAATAGGTTAATATATATACACGAGTATGAATTCATAGGACTAAACGATTAGATTGAAAAGTGTCCAAAAACACTTGCGTTAGCGAAGGCCATGAGACTTGATGCATCGTGAATGTTCAGAAGGAGACTCTGTGCATACGGTTGTAAGCTGCTTAGCTTTCTAAATCTGGTGGGCAGCGGATGCAACAATGCGACTGGTAATGGAGCATCGGATGTTCATGCGCCGAAAGCGAGGGCATCAAGTGGAGAGGGGTATAATGGCTGGGCAACCAAACGGCGTCCAGAGCTCAGGCATCAGCATTCGAAACGGTACAAAGCGATGAGGCTTTATAGGCTCGAATTTGGATGTTAAGTGGCTATCTTACTACTGACGTTCAAGGTCGTCCTTTAAAGCATATCAAGAATTCGATCGTTCGTTCCTACTAGAAAAATTCACACAGATATGCGACCAAGGCTGGAAACTGTAAGTTTAGTAGGCGTGTGATCTGCCACATATTGAATGATTTTCTATAATGCGCGTAAGAGGTGGTATGAACTTCTGTCACACTTAACGCTATAGCCCTTCCAATATCCTCAAGATCAGTATTTCGTCGAACAAACTGGAGAGTCTGGTTATTGGTATTGTTCCGGAGTACCGAGGAGAATCACAGTCAAAATATTCGGGATTATATAGTTGCAGCTATTTACTCCGCATGAGGTTCAAAAACATGTGGCAGGTTATCCACATTTCGCGTTTTCCACCTTTTTTATTCTCAAAAATAGTGGTACTCGACATATTTTTGGGGCGGAAACCTCACACATGCGCCTTTCGTGATAATATTTTTCCTAAACCTTCAAGTTCATACACTTTACATGGATTATGACAACCAGAGCGTTAAATAAAATCGACTTATTAAAACAAACACGTCCAGTTCCTTTTTCGGTATTCAATAAACCGGGGCAGATGGAAAGCGGTTTAAGCTCATTTCGGTTGTATTCGTCATCACTAGCGCGTCTCCCAAACGGGTGAAACGCAACCTGAAGCGGCTTACTCCAAATCACCTGGCTGTCAACACCTAGCTGCCCCCGGTCCAACGCGGATTCCTCCTTAACCACTTTTGGGTGGCGAACATGGAAAGCAACTCAAGCTAAATCCAAAGGCCTCCTTTAGGATATCATTCTTTTGGCCTTCTCAAAGGCATTTGATCGGGATTCCCACTTTGCAGTGCGTCACAACCCCGAGGCCCGTGCGATTCAACCTGCAGTTGGTTTTAAGTAGTACTCTCAAATTGATGTCACACCAAACTGTTATTCCATCTTATCGATCTCAATAGGGGGTCCTGAGGGTCTAATATTAGGACCACTTCCCTTCCCGATCGACATAAACGGCCTTCCTGGTGCCCTTCCATTTTCATGTCTGCTTATTGCGAACAACATTAAATCTTGCAATAACAAAATCAGCGCAATCCAAATTGGGTTGATGTCAAAAGGCATTAGTCGCTTTACCAGAAACTTTATCCGAATACTATTGCTCTCAGGTACCCTCTGGATATCTTTGGCCCGCCCCATGGGGCCCTCACCGTCTAGTTTGAACGAACTAAGTGCTGACCAATATTCAGCCACCAACCCCACCAATAGACAGTAAGGAAGCTGCGAAGTGTTTTGAGGATTAGATCACGTACCATTATCAGGCTAAAAATCTCTAATTCCGAGTAGCTGGTGCTTGGAATATTTTCGGTCCGGCAGTCGTTCACGCCGCATCCTGAGGACAGTTCAAATCGCTCTGACCGTATTTGTGTGGGTCTCTCCTTTTGAGGGCGTGTTACGGTACCAAGAACATAGAAAACGGCACTGCACCCTTTATTTGTTTGTACCTTTCAGGTGAACCGAAGCCATTGAACAACGACCACATGCCCAAAAGTTCAGGTACATTTCTGATCCCGTGTACCTGTCTGGCAACATGAGGCGGGTAACTATTTCCCTGATATTCACTTTGAATCAGTTTACAGCACCCTAGATATGGCTCATCGCCGTGACGGCCAAACCGCCGCTTGTGCCGCTCTGCCTCATCGAGCTCTACTCGTGCTTTTTTGTTCAGAACCTTCTGTCACGGGTGTTCCGGCTTGTTGGGCTTAGCCGAATCCAACCGCCTTACCAACATACACTATGCTGAAAATATTTACCTGGGTCTGTTTCACCGTTGGGCCTTCTTGACTGATGCCACATGAAAGGACAAGTTATAGCATATATCTGTGTTAACATGCTACCCATTGATTGAGCAGGTGTTCGCCCACAAGCTAACACTCTAGCCGGCTTGGTGCATCTATAGCTTCAGGTGAATATAATATTGGGAGAGTCAGGGAGTAAAACAGTCAGAAGGACCGTACACAGGTTTGCTGCCTGTGGGTGGGTATACAGGCCCAGGAGCTGTAGTCCAGTGGATGAAGGACAAAAGCGATGACCTTATCCATAAACACGCTATTGTTGCGTGCAATTGGAGCATTTTTACAGGTCTTTCAAGAAGCTCATGAAAGCAGTGTTCCGGTAGATACCAAGGAGAGAGGTTATTTGGTAGGGATCCAGCCAATTCAAGATACGAAGTGCGAAAAGCACGTGAAAAGTCAGGCATCTGCCGAAAGATGGCGGCGAATGTCTACGCAGAAAATACAGCAGTGGAGACCTACATAGTAAATTGTGGCCAATTCGATTCTTAAGAGTGGTGTTAGCACTGATGGTGTCTGCTGCGTGATCAAAGCGAACAGAGGCAGATCCCTATCCCTAATGAAGTATTTCAATTATGGGGCTCCTGCATTGTTATATCGGCTTTCTCATCCATAGAAAATCAGCGCACACTGTCATTCCACAATGTAACGAGAAGAAGAGGCTGGTGAGCCAAAGGAAGACGCCAAACTAAATCGTGCTTCAGTACACTGTGGTATCTGTTCCGCAGAGTTTCAAGCACGAATTACGCCCTTTCTGCTCTGATGAAGTTGTCCGTATGTACGACAAACGCACTCATTTGCATACCAGTCTGGTTATCACAAGAGATTTACATGAAGCTCAGCCGAAACTTTCATTATTATTATTCTTCAGCCGATTGTGCTGGACAGTGAATGTATCATGTTTCGTTTATTGCAATATTTGAGGGGGAAATTTGGAAGATGCTCCTACTTGATGAACCCAAGATAGGACGAGGTTTTCCAACGAACTACTCAGTTCGTGGTTTCAGTTTATTGAAACCTTTTGTAAGCGCGGGAAGTATTCAGCTTTTGGTATGAAGGTACTGCATGTCTGGGTCGAGTGGACGGAAAAATTCGCCAGGCAAATATGGGGTGTCCGAGTTTGCCTCAACCGCCACGGTTCCCATGATCCTAACGTGAGACACAAAATCTGTTTTCTATTCCGAATGACTTCTTGGAGTAATAGGGGAGCTTTGGATGATCCGCATTTAGCTGATCGGGTATCCACGGAGCCTTCGGAATGGATGGTTGAAAGTTAACTCACCGATATGAATGGCTGCAACTCCGCCTCCCTTGTCCAGGCCAGACTGTTGCGCCTGGAAACAAAATTCCCGATAATCGCTCAAGGTCAACCCAACCACGCACAGCGATGGAAAACGTCTTAAAGCAAATTGCTTAGAGTTGTCTACTTAACATCAGTTCGATATTTATGCTGCAACAAGCACCTACGTGTGATGCCGTCATTCCCCATGAACCGATTGATCAGGACAAAGGATGATGGACTCGCCCTTCCCACCACTTTCTCCAAATTCGCGAAAGCCCGTAAATGGATCTTAAATACCCCGGTGCGGCCTACGTTCAAACCATATAACTTTTGACCGGGAACACTGCGTTGGGTCGAGGGATTTCTTCGAATTGAGACCCTCCGGGTCAGAAGTGGTGCACTACCACTCGCCACTAAAGAATCCCCAAGGCTGTCTCGGTGAAAAAACGTTTCTTCCCCTCGTCGATGAACCCTCAGACCATATTCGTCATCGTGGTCTGTGGATCCCTTAACATAGGCGCATGCTGCAGCATTTTTTAAGTCGAACCGGGCCCCAAATCTAACGAATTGTTGACAGGGAGCCTTAACTCGCTCATTACTCAACCGAACCATTTATGATAGTGATCCTTCAGATGAAGTTTAAGGTGACGCAATTTGTCAAACTTCCTGACTTGCCCATGGTGATTCAGGTTATCGTTACGTGTGGCGGCATTGACATAGATGTTTTGCAATTAGTGGTTAGGCGATGAAGGCTTTTTGAGTAAGGGGGTGAGATTGCCCAGTTGTCAGGCCGCAAATCTACTGACCTAGAGGAACGTGGTTCAAACCTTATCTCTGATCCTCGACTTACCCTGTCTAGGCTTGGGCAACCTGGCAGTAGCCCAGTCCTCGTGCTTCCTTCGGGTGACGTGGCAGCTAGACTCGAAAGGGTGCCACAGATGAAAGGTGTTGAGTTAGGGCACAGGTTCTAGGGTGGAACAAGGGGTCCCAGACAATTATTTTCGAAGTTATTCCAACAACTTCACATCTTGAGTTGCGTGCGTATCATTCTTAGTTCAACAAAATTTTAATACAGGGTAATCACTGCTACCGTAAATGCTATTTGCCTGTAGGATATGCCTGACTTCCCCGGCGGTGGAGCCCGGATAAGAATGTGTGACCGGTTCACAGTCGATATAACTTCTTATTGGCTTGCCTAAGGAAAGATGCATCTGTGAATATCCTGTGGAATTCTCCGGTACATGCATGTGTATTTGGATTGCATGTTCTGAAGTTCAGTTGCTCAAGGGGACATTGAAGACACTGAGGACAAAGCAGTCCCCCCACTTTCAAATAGTTTCAGGCCGGTTAGTAGAGGCAGTGGCCACGCTCCAACAGTCCCATAGACGAAACCGGTGTTATCACACACACTTAATAGCAAAGACGCCTTTCAAGATATATCTGTGCGTATAAAATCGGGATCAGATCAGCAGTTTGTGATTGGTTCTGGCAGCTCTCCAAGACAAAAGCAGGGTTTCTCAATCGCTCCCCGCTACATGTTTTCAAATAAACGTTTGTTGGCTGCTTGTTTTGCCTAGTAAACTCGTGGACCACGCTCCCAGGGGCCTAGCTACCATTGGGAGTGACATGTTTACCAGCATTTTCATTTAATTTATTTACTTGGAATGCTTTTTAGATGTACTTCGGCGAAACACAATTGTTCTCAAGATTCCTTTTGTCTTGGTAGATGGCACCAGTGACGGAGAAACCAGCTGTAACTTGGTCTCCGGTGCATTACATAAATACTCCGAAAATGGGTTATTTTTTGTTGGTTTTTCTTCAAATAGCATCGTAGGGGTTTCTGGAGTCTCCCCTGTTCTCTAGTAGACGTTCAGCAGGTTGCACATCTCAAACCACCGTCCGCGTATCCTCCATGGTAGTAACAATAGGGGCTAGGTCTCAGGTGTTGCAACGAGCTTCTGTGTGCACGGCTGAAGCGAAAAAATCTTCACTAGTATGCGAACACTTAGGCTCCAGTGAAGTCACACATAACGGTTAACGTTAGCCATTTTACTCAATAAGGTGGTAAATTAGCTGATTTCAAACCATACTTGTCGTGTGTTTCACAAAAAGCGCCAATTTCGCGACGGTGGGAACCCATACTTACGTTATTCGACCCAGTGATTCTCCCAGTGATATCCGGAACTGAACTTGGTGAGCTGGCTTTGATTGATTGCTCTCATGCAGGGTGTATGAGATGGTGTTCCAGTCAAGCATTCACGAAGGTTGCGAATTTTAGACGACGCTTGTTTACTCCGCTACTTGCTGGTGGTTAGTGGCGATTTTCGGGCAACTTCGTGCAAGAACTGTAGAAAGCAACATAAAGCTCCTTTAAACACAGGGGCACTTGAGCCCTCAAACACTTCGCCCTTTGCTGAATCTTGGAATCCTCCTTAATATATTCCTAGATACTTTCTATCCCGTTGTAGTCTGAAAGGTTGATCACCGCTCGTTAATTCACTGACAGCGTAACTTGACACAGCAAGAAGGGAACACGCCTTTCACGAAGTCCAGAATTTGTATTGTGTGTATGCATCCATATTTCCTTGCCTTCATTTAAACAAAATTTATTCGGTATGAAGAGAAGAGGAATAAGCTGAGAGTTAGTGGGAGTTGGAAAGTGGTACAATTTGAGTAATGATAAGTTGCAAAGAAATTACTAATGTACAATGGTCAGAAGGATCACCATAACGGTATCGCTGACTCCGGCAACTCAGGGTAAGCGCTCTTAGCGAATCTAGGCTCAAAATGCACTTCTTCGATACCGGTTTAAATTGAAATTAATGACAACTGTTTGAAGAACACTCTTGCTTTTGATCTAAGTTGGTGCTTTCTCAGAGGTTATTCGTATCCATGTCTGCGTTTGCGGACTATTCAAAATGTTGGTGTTCAAACACCAACTCCCTCCAAATGAATATGGACGCTGTAAATCAATGGCGCTTAACTGGCGCCTCCATCTGGATGAAGAAAAGTGTGTCCATATGTCACTCAGAGGAGAACCAGCGAACGCCATTGGTTGACGCTTTCTTATTCCTTCAACCAATTTCGCTTAATCAGCTTTTGACAAGTTGGTCCAGTTTGACGATACTGCTACCACCTGAATCACATGCCACATAACCTTGACACAGTTCAGACAATGTGTACGGTTTCAGGTCAAACCCGAAATGTCGCGTGTGAATTTTTACTCCATCACAAGTTAGACCATGAACATATATGCGCGTGCACACGCAATAAGCTGAATTCGCCAGTACAGCGCGCATCAGCTGCACGCCGCACCGTCTCTTTGATCTAGCGTCAACAAACCCAGGCTCTCCACGTAACACGAGGAGATGTGCATCACTATCACAAACATCAAACGTTCGCCCCGGAGGCCAAATCAATACATGACTGCGTCTTCCACCGTATCGCTCGCGTAATCTTCCATATATTCTGCAAAACCTATTTCAAACCTCTTCTTAGGTATACCAACCAAACTGTCTACTCAGAACGCAGGAAAAACGTAACCTTTGTTGTGCACGCACAAAGAGCTTCTAGGAAAATGGTTAGATGCCTTAAATCTGTTTGTTATAAAAAGCGTCTCACCGTGCTTGATCTCTTGGAATATTGTCGTCTCTGAAAAGACCTGATATTTACCTGTGTCTTGTTTGAACAAGGCTTAGCCACTGTCACGAAAACACACGGCAGGGACGTGCTGAGAACATAAAGAGCAATGCTACACCCTTTTCTGCATGTGCCTTCCAGGTAAACGGAAACCAACAAACGATATGTTGAAAGCTGGCCCATGGAGTTTTGGTGAAAGTCTCGATCCTACATTGCACTTTGTGAATCTGAAGGTCCGGGGACAGTTCACGGATTTTTCGATGATCACCTCAATAAGCCAATAAATAAGCGAATTGTAGTCATGCGCCATAAAAATCCATATCAAATACTTTCCTACTCAAACTGACGAACGTGCTATTTATTGGTTATGTACATTAGCCACAAACTCATTAGGCCCATGAGACTGGAGTAATTACGCCGGTCTTGCCAAGGGGTAACTACGGCCAGCCTCTGGCCGACTTGGTATTCACGGTGGAGGACATTTGTCAACTCGTGCACGCGATCAACCCACCCTGCTCGTTGGGGCCCACGAGGTCCATCCAACTATCCTGAAGGAAATGTCGTCTACACCGGCAGATAATTTATACCCGGCGTTTCGCCTGACGAAGACCACCTTCTCTCTGCTTGGAATGAAGCGATTGTCACGAGGCGAATGCCTGGATAGTGTGTATCAATCAATGAGTGCGTGAATTCACAGAGCCTTCTGAACCAATCAGATTGTCGAGATCTCCGTGAGCCACGGATGGCTCATTTAGTTCGTCGCTAACTCCGCGAACGACGCTTCTTATTCCGGGCGCCTTTCTGGCGGGCGTATGATGAAGAGTAGCCTAATGTGGGCTATTGCTTTTGCTGTGTGCGTCGTATTCACGTTGAGAGACTTCACAGGAATGAACGGTGAAAGTTTGCAACAAAAAGAAATCCCCAAGCTCAAAACGCAGAGTCTTCTCCCAACACTTCGTTTCGTCTATTGGTAGGTTTACACCATTAATTCTACCTCCGGTTGTTAGTATATCATGAGGATACCGGCGGGTGTTTGAGGAACTCTCACGAATCGTAGTTCGTGAATTTCCCTCACTGAAAGTCGAAGGTGAAATTTATCCTCCACCCGCCTGGCGAAACACTCTTGCGAAACTTTTCCAGCTACTCAAATTCTCCCTCATAGTACTCGCGATCTCTGGCATTGATCCTTTCAGTTCCCTTGGCCTCGCAACTCCGAGCTTTCTCACCTATGCGTTCCAGAACAAGGTACGTATGTTTTTCACGTGTTGTTGTAAACATTGAGACGGAGTCCGAACGTTTATGTTTCCTCCATTTATTGTAGAGGGTATAAGAAAGTTTCGTCCGTTTTCCTTAACTTTGTGGAGTAGGACTGAATAAATAGAATGAAATAAAGGGGCCCATATTACCCGGTCATATTCAGAAACCCCATGTCTGCTTTTGCTTGGAATATTCCTCTGACTCGGCATCAACAGGCTCGTGGGTATATCCCACTTGTTAACTACGCGAATAGGCGGTAACCCTGACTCGATAGTGGGGGTTATGTTTCGACCAGCTTGGGATTGCCATCTTGCGAGTCCTTCACAATTCAAAGCGAAGCCCCCGAGTTCAGCTCGAAGCGTTCCCCGCTTTTCAAGATCCGATGGGATGCAAATGGTCTCCGCACAGACTTTGAGAGACTAAGAAACATAACCTGAATCTCTGTACGTGGTTTTGTATGAGGTGACTCGGAAACCAGAAATCCATTTGGTTTCGCGCCGGTGCACTTCAAAGAATCAGTACTGTTTATGCGGGGTTGATAATGCAGGTTGACCACACGCCCATGAAAGGAAAACCGAACTCAGAGGATACGTGCTGACGTACGACAGTAGGAGCATGGAATAGTCCGAACTAACCACTAGGCTTAGAACAACTTCCTAAACGTTGCCGTAGATGAGCGTCATCATGCACAACTACTTCTCAACCTATCACGATGAGAATACACCTTACCGTGGTGTGGCTGTTTGTGTACCTCCGCGACCCATTGAGCTATACTGTGTGTTGTATAGTCGTATATTAGGTTGGTCAATGGTCAGAGGTACAAAGAACACAGCCTCCTGACCCTCCATCTTGGAGGTTTGAACATGTGTGGGGACGTGTTCCGTACTTTCACTTCCAGCCAAACACAGCTGTTTTTTATCAGGCTTTTTAGTCAAAACCCTTTGTGGAAGACCCCAGTTGTCCTCTCCAGGTGTGGCTGCCCAGGCAGTATCCCAGCCAAAGGACAACCATGGATTACACATGTACAAATACTCATGCCACGTCGGCCGTCGCGTGTAGTTATCAGTCTTCCTTGCTGCATACAGCAGAGTGCGCAGTCGAAAGCAAGCTACGACTGATGCCTCCCTTTCCACTTCACACACATTCCCACCTCTCCCCACCCCATTATTAACTCTTTTCAGACCCAGAAGTTGGTGTTGCATCGGCTTAACAAGCCATTTCTGTACGGCCTCCGGCGCCGACATCTTCAGGCATCTCGAAACCAATCGTCAAGGCTCGACACACAGCCTATCTGGGTGCTACCGGCTGCGTAACTGAGACGTTTAGAATGTGTCCGAGAACGAGTTAGAGGAAAGCCATGGTTGTCGTGGATAAATAACGTCTAACTTGTCTAAGAACAAGCGTCAGTGATCTGGAATTTACATACGAGTACATAAGGTAAGCGTAATAATAAGCACACAAGAATCATAGTATTCACCACGGCATTGTTTGAATGGGCACATGTGCTGACGTGGTAGGGGATAACTCGGTTGGTGCTCGGAGGAGGGTACCGGAGGGGTTCGGATGCTTCAGAGCTATCGGGCTGACATCCGGTTGTTTCAGTCGTATCTAGGTTTTCGTTGTCTCCATTGTATTCAGATAGATGGAAAACGTCGTCAGCTGTATCCTGAATTGCTGGGGCTAGACGGTGAATGTACACGGTTCCGATTCTTCCGTCTGGCTGAGCAATGTGTGCGTAGTGTGGGTTGCAGTTCGGAAGATCGATTCCTCCTACTGGCTGTTGATATATGGATGACCAATCACCTCGTTGCAACAGAACTGGACCAGGGGTGGTCAACCAAGATGGCAGCGATATTCCAGATGTTGAGCAACGTGCGTATTGAAACAAACGGTCATATGGAGTACAGTTAGTGACCGTACGTAACAGTGATCGCAGGCTGTGTAGAGCATCAGGTAGTACCGATTCCCGACAGGAAGGCGGAAGATTGTGAGATTTCAACGCCAAACTTATCTTCCGGAGTGTACCGTTGAGACGATTCCATGCTGTGTGAATTAGTGCATGCTCATTCACACCTGTTCTTATGCACATAAATTAAGACGTCTAGAATGTGTCCGAGAGCGAGCTAGAAGACAGACCGGGTTATCAAGGATAAACCTTTTATTTGTCTAAGAACAAGTGTGGGTGAACTGAAATCTACATATAAAGGTTCAATACGGGTATATAGGGTAAGTATACTAATCACACAAAAGTCATGATGGCACTTTAAGCGACTCAGACGCTGCTGCGACAGTATGTGCGGGTTTCGTTATCGTCCTAGGTCACCGGGATACCCATTGTGTGCCATACGTCTGGCAACGTCTGTGAAGGAGTCTTACAAGCGGCAACTTGACCGATGTCTGTTTGTCGTGTCTGCTTACACTCCAACTGACTGTAGCTCTGACACCATCAAAGACAAGTTTTGTGACACCCTGGATACCCTGTTGCGGCGAGCTAAAAGCTCAGGTATTGTTCTGGTTGTCGGAGATCTGAATTCACGAATGAGCAGGCATAGCGCATCTGAGACTAAATTAGGTGGTCGACATGGATTGGACTGAGTGCGATTGCTTCGGTTGTATGCTGACCGCAGGCTGTTTTTAAGGGGGTACTGACTTCCGAAACAGCCGAAGTCGTCTGGTCACACGGTGTCCCCCAACAGCGGGACGGATACGAACTCAAATTTATCTTAGTTATCGTATCGATAGCTAGCTGCCACTCGGTTTGTAGCCCATTTGTGAATTCCGACTGCGCGCTCGTCCGGAGTCGCCTTACCCTTCGTTTTCCAGGACCGCGTAAGGTGTGGACATATCGCTTATCAACTAAGCCTGGCAGATCCAATTGTTAGACGACTTTATAAGAATCATCTGGATTCTCCTCCAACTGCCCCAGACGAGATCGTCACCGGTTTGCACAGTGCTGGGAGTTTGGCCTGTGGCGCGGTGCTACCAGTCCCTCTCAGTCACTGGATATCAGACCGAATGGTGGCACTGCTTAAATCTCGGAGAAATATCCCAGCCTGTCCCGAACATGATTTGGCCTGACGAATTATTAGACTAGAAGTGAAAGTGGGCGAGTGAACCGAACGTAAAGTCTGGTGTGTACGGCAGCGAAACATCAGTGTTGAACACTGATGTCATGCTGTCGATGATGGTGATGGTGGTGAAGCCTGGTGGACGTGCAGAGCCAGGCAAATGGAAGAAGTTCAGAAAATCGGGAACCCTCAGAGATTTTCAGTTGTTCCATGCGACCGGTCCCCGAAAACCACGTGTCAGCAAAACCACCAATGATCAGAATAGAGCGACTAGCTTTAGTAAAGAAGAACGCCTTGACCAGTGGGCCGAATACTTCGGACAGCAATTATCGTGGCCACCATCTGTTACTCATCTGGAGCTCACACCTGACATAGAACCCTTGATGGTGAACGTGTTACATCCTACGGCCTCGGAGGTTTATGACTACATGTGTTCTCTCAAGCGCCACTGAGATTCTGGTCCGGACGACCTCTCATATGGTTGTTTCAAGATGGGTGTGAAATCCTCAGTTAGTGCTTTTCTAATCTGTTTGCCTGTGTTTGGGAAAAGGAGACTGATCCAGACAACTGGGAAGGATAGGTGATAGTGTCCATTTTCAAAAAAAGGTTCTTGTAGTGAGTATGATAACCAAGGAGAGATCAGCTTGACCCGGGTTGTAACGAGGCTGTTGACATCACTTGTGCTTCGTCGCCTTATGTGGCTCGCGATACGGTGACTCGAGAGTTGCAAGTGGGATTTCGGACTGGTAGGGGTTGCGTTGACCAAATCCTCACACTCCGTCAGGCGCTAGAATAAATCCCTGCGTACAAACGACCCACAATTTTAGTATTCCTGGGTTTCCAAGACGCGTTCAACTTGGTTGATCGGTCTGTTCTTAATACGCTCGGCCATCAAGGAATGCCCAGGAAGTTTGTGAATATAATAGGCCCTTTGTATTATTAGACTTCCGGACGTGTGACAATATACGGCGAGCTCTGCAAATGATTCCGTACACGAAGGGGTATCCGTTGGGGGTACCCACTCTATCCATTCCTATTTAATCTCGTGATCGATGAGGTAATGGGGCGAACGCTGGAAGGTCTTCAAATCCCTGGTGTTCAATCTGGTGTTCGATTTGAAATATGCAGACGACATCGTTCTCGTCTTCTAGGAGGAGGTGAAGGTGCAGGTGTTTTTCAATGAACTGACCAAAGTTATCCCGTCCTTTGGTGTGCACTGTGAACGCACAAAGTGTAAGGTCACACTCGTGGACATGCAGTCACTGAACACGCCACCCAATCCCTGAATCTCAACGGACATGTTACGCTCGTAGGTTGCATCAAGGACTGTTTTCCTGTATGCCTGTAAGACTTGACCTGTTCGAGCGGCGGAATTGAGACTCTTCAGGTGTTCGACGACTGTCGCCCCAGAACCATGCCTCGTGTGGGAAGGTGTCGGCGAATCCGTGGCGAGGCAATCAGAAAGCGTGTTTCCGGTTGTGCAACAGGGACTTCCATTGGCGAATGTATCGAGCACCAGAAGCTGCGTTGCTTAGGCCATGTACTGCGTGTGTCGAACCATCGCTTGACGAAGAGAGTACTGTTTTCCGTGCCCCCCATTCAGCGTGACATCAGCCGATAGATGGCCAACCCTTCATCTGGCAGAAGCGTATGAAGGAGGTAACGAACCGTGTGGATGTTGTCGGTGCTACTTGCCTTTCAGGATAGGAACCACGTGATCCTCATGGTGTTTGGTCGGAGACGCTTCCATATATATGGCTACTAATCGGTGTCAATGGTATCCCTGTTGACATTTTCTATTCGGATTGCCTGAATGAGTGTGCAGGAGTAGCACCTCGGAATGATTGTTTTAAGATAGCACTAATTCCTTTCTCCGTCCATTTTGCTCCTTCACCACAAGGCGTTGAAATCAATCATGGTTGTACTGCAGCGAAGCATCAGTGTTGGGCACTGATATGCTGTCGTTGTTGATGATGATGATGAAGGGGCGAGATGTTCATAACATCTCTCTTAGTGCGGTCGGTAAATAAGGACGACCACGGCTCAGCGGTGAGAAAAGGACTGAAAGTCATCCGTCAGAAATAGACAGACTCGTAACTTGTGGCCTACCAGTTTCGGTCTTTCTAAATAAAGTTCTCATTCAATATTTTGACTCTCTTGTTGAGAACAGAAGCCGAAGAAAGTTTTCTTTAGAACAATTTTTACAGTTCTTCGACAGTTCGTTAACAAAAGCAGCAGTGCTGCTGAACGTGGATAGGCTGCTGAAATTCTCCAGAGATTCGTCTTGAATTATATTTGTTTAAGCACTTTTGGGATTTCCATTGGATTCGTCTATCAGTTGTTTCCGAATCGACTGTTACACAAATTTTTTGAGCATGTTTGCTATATACCCATTATTCCTTCTGGGAGAAGTTTTCCAGTACTGTCTCACAAAATCGCAGGTTACAATTTCTAGGCCAATCCTGAATATTCTCCGAATTTTTGTGTGCAATAAATACCGTATATTCGTTCAGAATAACCAACCCTCAAGGTCGAACGGGGCACCAGTTATTCGTCAGATATTCGTCCAGCTTGTTTTGAATGTCCTTTGCTGCTCCTAGCCCTGACCAGCTGTAACGCAAACTCTTCTGCCTCCAGCGAAACTCCTTTTAAGAACTCGGCGAACACTGCCCCATATTTGCCTCTGGGACAGCCTCTGTCCCCTAGGAAAGATTCGTTATCGCACAGTGATGGATCCATTCTCTCTGTTTTAACAAAACTTCCCTTATCCATTTTCCTTTGCATAGGTTTCCTTCTGTCTAACGGCCTTCCTCATTGGCAATCTGATCGAGGGGCAGCTTCTGTCGACTGGCGCTTTTGAAATATACTACAATGGTAAGCGTGTCAATCACGGTTGATTTAATATGATGGGTGTTGCAGCCAAGTAACTAGTGAGGGCTGTTTTCAGTGTTTCTTTGCGTTGAAAAGTCATCAGTTGTCATGTTAGGTGACGCACTCTGTGATGTTCTGTTCTACCTTACGATATAAACTCTAGTTTTCACGGTATATCGGGCTTCCAATATTCTCTTATAGGATCGCTCGCAGATGGTACCCTTGATCTTGTTTTGTCTATTGAAGGAACAGTTTTCCTGCGTTTTCTTCCGTATTAATATCCATTTCTTGAGCTTTTTCGGTCCCATCACGCCTCCATTGTCTAATCTGACGTCTAACAGGCCGAAGGTGTAAAACCACCTCGTGCTAATAATTGAAAAATAACAGTCGTGCGGTTAGTGCGCGCTCGCTCGGAAACAGCATACGCTGAATTTCCAGCGTTGTGTACGTCAGTTTCTATCTCTTCTCCGCTAAGAGTACTGGCTTCTGAGGAAGCCGCTTTTAAGGCTTTGCACGGCATATTTTGGCTTGTTTTCTCGATTCGTGGCCCGGCAGCCTTTTAAAATGCGAAGCGGAGGTTTTATTAGGTTTAACTGGGAAATTCACTGAAAATTTGTAACGTATGACAATATGACTTTATGTATGTGGTCGAATATTAATCCTCACCATCAGTAGCCACTAACTGTGATCGATGTGGCACCATGGTTGTTCAACAACAGAGTAGGCCAGACGGTGCGACGATTTACACTTCGCCTAAAACCAGCGCTGCCTAGAACTAAATGGCGGTTAGCTGGAAGTTTTAAAAGATGTCTGTATCTATGAAGGTGATCACGAAACGCTTGGGTGCTGTCAATGCTACTTGCCTTCCAGGATGGGGACCGCGTGACTTTCACTGTGCCTGGTTGGAGACCCTAGAAGATATAACTGCCAACCGATGTCAATGGCGTTCTTGTCGTCCGTTCCTCTCCAGATCGCCTGAGTGGATGTCTGGAGGTATAGACACCTCGGAATGATTGTGATAAGCTAGCACTAAGTCCCTCCCCGTCCATCTTTACTATTTTCTTTACAATAAGGCTCTCAACTAAATCGTGGTTGTATGACAATGAAGCATCGGTGTTGAGCACTGAGGTCATGCTGTCGATGATGATGATAACGACGATTGTATCTATGCCCAACCTAAACGTGCCACCAATCCGTGCCTCAGATGAGCTAACAGGCCCTATTTGTGCGCTGGAATTTCCTGCGATTAGAACTGTGTCCTAAGTTGTGGGTGTTTGGCCGACGTACTCACATCTGATATCGACGGAAAGTTGATTAAGTGGAGGTGGAGAGGAAAAATGGGCGGTTTCATTAGTCGCTTGTCTTCGCCTATTCGGCTCACTGGGTATGCGGCTAATAAAGTGACTTGGTCGATGTTGCATGAAAGTACTTCTTTTTGTAATGTACTACTCATAAGGTTGCTGAAAATCCATCGACAGCCCACGACCGGTTTCGACTCGACCTTCTCTCATCAGGTAGGCGCAGTCCCCGGGTTTCCGTCAACCTTATGTTCTACTTGAAACCAAATTGCACGAAATTAGCGAGTAGAGTATCATTTGCAAACTAATTTGGTTCTTTCGAGAGACTCACCTGGAACCCAGCTGAATCTCTCGTTTATGGTGTTGGATGGTCGATGGATTTTCAGCAACCTTATGAGTAGTACATTACAAAAAGAAGTACTTTCATGCAACATCGACCAAGTCACTTTATTAGCCGCATACCCAGTGAGCCGAATAGGCGAAGACAAGCGACTAATGAAACCGCCCATTTTTCCTCTCCACCTCCACTTAATCAACTTTCCGTCGATATCAGATGTGAGTACGTCGGCCAAACACCCACAACTTAGGACACAGTTCTAATCGCAGGAAATTCCAGCGCACAAATAGGGCCTGTTAGCTCATCTGAGGCACGGATTGGTGGCACGTTTAGGTTGGGCATAGATACAATCGTCGTTATCATCATCATCGACAGCATGACCTCAGTGCTCAACACCGATGCTTCATTGTCATACAACCACGATTTAGTTGAGAGCCTTATTGTAAAGAAAATAGTAAAGATGGACGGGGAGGGACTTAGTGCTAGCTTATCACAATCATTCCGAGGTGTCTATACCTCCAGACATCCACTCAGGCGATCTGGAGAGGAACGGACGACAAGAACGCCATTGACATCGGTTGGCAGTTATATCTTCTAGGGTCTCCAACCAGGCACAGTGAAAGTCACGCGGTCCCCATCCTGGAAGGCAAGTAGCATTGACAGCACCCAAGCGTTTCGTGATCTCCTTCATACTCCTCTGCCAAGTCAAGGATTGGCCACCTCTCTGTTTACGCCACTCTGAGTTGGGCATGGAAAACAGCACTCTCTTCGGCAAA
>NW_008751757.1:1205085-1209355 GCF_000715545.1 Opisthorchis viverrini
TGAGGCATCGGTGGTCGAAAACCTGAAGACGCCTCACATCATCTACCCGAAGAGGCCATGTCTCGCACCCATACAACAACACAGCCCTTACTGTAGGCTGGTACACACGACCCTTAAGATCCAGTGAGATGCCTTTTTGACGCCACAAGTGACGCAAATTAGCAAACGTGATTCGCGATATTTCAAATATCGTATCGACTGAAACATGAGGCGGCCTGAGGCAGCACATTCAGTTACCTGAGAACATCATAAACGAGCGATTCAGCTGGGTTCCAGGTGAGTCTCTCGAAGGAACCAAATTAGTTTGCAAATGAGTGTATATTCGCTACTTCTTTTTGTGTATCATGGCTGTAGTTTGGGGCACCAGGCGAGAGGACAATTAAGGTCCTCAGTCAGAACCGTTAGCTCGAAAGCCTAAAAGCACGTCAATGGTGGTCATCGTACGACTACCACAGTAGTCTTGTGTTGGGAAAACAGATAGTCGTGGCGCTGTTACTCAATCGGTCATAAACACTGCAAATCTAACCCAAGTCTCATGAGAACTGAGTGTATTCATCCGCGAAACACTGTCACTCTTACTGGGCCACGAAGTTTACTTGTCGTTTAGTTCTGTTGTGGTCTGAGAGCAAATTTTGCTAGGACAGTGCCCAGTGGCTAACTTGGCTTAGCTTGTTGATTTTTTGGCATTCGTGCTGTTCATGAACAATTTGTTTGAATAGTTGCTTGTTACACGGCACTGTGTAAGCCGTGGTGCAGCTCGGAGTCACATGCCCCAATTTTCAGGGGCGAGATGGCCCAAGTGGTTAGAGCGCGAATTTACTGACCGCAGGGTCCGTGGTTCGAACCCCACCTCTGCCTCTCGACTTCCCCTGTCTAGGTTTGGCTTGGGCAACAGTATCCCACCCCTCGTGCTTCCTTCGAGTGGCATGGCAGCTGGGCACCGAAAGGGTGCTACAGCTGAACGATTATTATTTATTTTCAGTGGAAGTCTATTGAAATGGACAAAATAACTACGAAAATTTCCCCCTAGTCTTCTGCTTCTCGTCATTCACTGTGCTGTATTCTTTGCATGGTCATTCTCAAAGCTTATCGCAAGAAGAACATTATCTAGGGTACAATATCATACTTGGTATCCTCGATATTGTTCAGTCCCGCCAGCTGAAGGTAACCCAGCCACAGTCCCATGACTCTTCACCCCGCAGTTTTGTGTGTGCAGCTGATGGGTGAAGCTAGGCAGGTTTCTTGAGCATTGGAGGCGCCGCTAGGGCCGTGCGGTTTACACAAATTTCGAAGTTTAGTTATTAACCTATGCTGCAACTTGTTCAGACGGGATTTGCCTGTAAAGTGTTGTTCTAAAAAAACTGTTCAGTTGTAGAACCCTTTCGGTGCCCAACTGCCATGCCATTCGAAGGAAGTGCGAGGGCTGATTGCTCAAGCCTAGACAGGGGAGGTCGAGAGGCAAAGGTCGGGTTCGAACCACGAAACTTCCGGTCAGTAGATTCGCACTCTAGCCACTTGAACCATTTCGCCATCCATGTATTGTTGAGGAAGGTGTACAACCCAGTCGGTCACAGAATAATCCGCTCCTTACTTTCATTCTAACCGTCACAAACTCTAAACGTACCCAAAACCTTCCTGAACGGGTGCCTTTCGCGCTTGTCTGTTCGTCTAAATGATTATTAGAAATGATTTTCACCATTTGTACTGCAGGACATCACTGTGTTCGGTTCCAGATGACCATCTTGTTTGCGTCCAGTTGCTGGCAGTGTTGAAAGTCTTCCCGACCTGCAATAATCTCCCAGTGTGGCTTCACACTGAACCCAAACCTAAACTACTGAAGAATCTTCCAAAACCTTATGAGTAGTGGTGCGATGTCAGGAAAATGTACATGAGCTTTGCACGAACACTCGGGACTTAGCTGTTCATAATGTAGCCATTTATGGAAGTCCAATACTTTGTCTCTTGTTGATTTTTTTCCACGCATCGATTGTCCGATTACAGATATGCCAATTTGGTCCAAGCTGGACTCGAATCGGATACCTCAACCTCATGAATTACTCGATATCCTCAACAACCAAATGAAATTCAAACCAACTTTTGCCCACGGCGCCAGCCCTCAGGCCATTCCACCATCATAGTATAGTTCATTCTTCTCTATACTACCAACCTGTGGTTCGGATTTTGTGCCAGAGTAACAGTGATCGGCGCTGGTACTCCCAATGATGGCTTGCACATAAACTCCTGTAACCGGAGCTGTGTTTACAGCCGGATGACTGACTTCACCTGCGTCTAAGCTGCTCTGCTTCTGTCCTTCCGAACGATCCCTTTTCACTCCCCCTCCCTACTTACCTATTCTTGTCATTCTACCTTTGATGGGACCTGTTATCATTAAACTTGTGTTGTTGTTTCAGCCCATTTTGATCCCCAACTTGAGCTTGGTTTCTTGTTATGGCCCGTCTGGTCTGACGCGACCGATCGAGATTGGATTTCTAGTTCGTCTTCTCGGCGGGTAATAGCAGTTTCTCACGGGGTTTTCACAGCAGCACACAAGAAGCAAACAACGGGAGTCAAGAAACAGTAACACTCGCCTGCTGATGCTTCTGGTTCGTCATACTATATGATTGTGCAACCGGTCGAAAGCGGCCACTGAGGAACTATAAAAGAAAGAGGACATTTGAAGACTGATTTACCCGAAGCAACAAGTTCTTTATTGGTAGTTTAGTCTGCTGGACCGGATGAATAGCGTCGTAGGTCGATTCCAAAGTTTAGAATGTGGCGGCATGGATGATTTAGCTGTATTAATGTTACGGAGACGAGAACCAGGTGATAGCCTGACTCGCAGACTCCTGAGGACACCGGGGACTTTTGGTCTCGGTGCAGGTTAGACGTCTGACGGCTTCAACAGCTAAGTCGCTGATCAGATCGAATGTTGCTTGCTTACCTTGTAGCCTCTCCTCTCTCTTGGATAGCACGACAGATGTGAGGAAGAATGTGTGATATTAGAAACTTACAAAAAATTGCCCAGATCTCTTTCAAGTGAATGAACTCTCCGTGGCAGCATTCTTTGCACGCTAAATTGAGCTGCTTAGGCTTTTCTGTATAAAACCATCGATGTCACATTCTGAAGCAACACATGAGAGCTGGTCTTCATAGCGGCACTTCACATCTAGATATTTCGGGAGTGGCGTTATCTTCTGTTGCGTACATGTCATCAGTATCTGTCTGAAGAACGCATTTATTTTCTGGAGAAACAGTCTCCAACATTTTCATGCCATCAGCCAATGGTAGAGATTCAGTTATGATTGGGTTAGTAATGAATATGAAAATTAGTGAGGAACCAGGATCGAACCCCGTTGATGTGTTAGTTCTACTTGAACTTGCCAGCATTGGCTAAGAGCAGGTCGCCACGACCAGGAGCGCAATGCTGTTTGAGTTGACACACGCACTCGGACACTTCTGAAGCCTGATCACAGTTAAAGGTCGACAGTTCAGATTGGGGGTGGCAGGTGGCCAACCAACTTGTTGTTCGAAGTATCGTGCCCTACAATCCAAATGCTCTCTGGTTGTCATGCATACAAACCGTTGTTCACGAACATCAAGGATTGGCTTTTCCTCATGGATCTAATGCAGGACGAAACCGGTAGAGAGATGAACCGTTTTAGGGGTTTTATGAGTAGTGTTGTGTCATGTGCTTGTGGTCGTTTCGGACCGGTAAGGATGGTGCTGTATCTCTAGTCTAGTTCCAATACTGACCAGAGTTGGTGAAATCAAATGAACTACGGAATGGAAATTCAGCTTGTGAAAGGTATTAGGCTTACTGACGAAACGAAACGTAAGAATAGTACACGGGTGCTCTTTGGTGATTAGGCGCACTGGAAGCTACAGTGTTATAGCGTGTGTTCCAATTACGGTGATAGGGTACTATGGCAAACTTCTTTCTGCACTTATACTCGGTCCAATTGACGAGTGTGTGTATGAGGTCATACCTCTGAAACGCTGTGAGCATCAGGACAGATCAGGTTGTAGCCGTTCCTAGTACTCATGTAGTCTAGAACTAGAGATTTTAGCTATAGTTTATCCGGATAGTCCGAGCGTACGAAGGAATGACTGCGCGATCTATTGGCTTTGGGTCTCCGACTGCCATTTTGATTTTTGCCACTTGGGTCCAACTGATCTGATAGTTTTCTTCGGACTACGTGCATGGAGGGCGTCAAATTCAGAGGTTTTCATGTCTCTGCCATATTCTCTTTATCACTAGGCTTGAGGAACC
>NW_008751757.1:1210166-1224600 GCF_000715545.1 Opisthorchis viverrini
GGAGCTGTGTTTACAGCCGGATGACTGACTTCACCTGCGTCTAAGCTGCTCTGCTTCTGTCCTTCCGAACGATCCCTTTTCACTCCCCCTCCCTACTTACCTATTCTTGTCATTCTACCTTTGATGGGACCTGTTATCATTAAACTTGTGTTGTTGTTTCAGCTTATTTTGATCCCCAACTTGAGCTTGGTTTCTTGTTATGGCCCGTCTGGTCTGACGCGACCGATCGAGATTGGATTTCTAGTTCGTCTTCTCGGCGGGTAATAGCAGTTTCTCGCGGGGTTTTCACAGCAGCACACAAGAAGCAAACAACGGGAGTCAAGAAACAGTAACACTCGCCTGGTGATGCTTCTGGTTCGTCATACTATATGATTGTGCAACCGGTCGAAAGCGGCCACTGAGGAACTATAAAAGAAAGAGGACATTTGAAGACTGGTTTACCCGAAGCAACAAGTTCTTTATTGGTAGTTTAGTCTGCTGGACCGGATGAATAGCGTCGTAGGTCGATTCCAAAGTTTAGAATGTGGCGGCATGGATGATTTAGCTGTATTAATGTTACGGAGACTCGCAGACTCCTGAGGACACCGGGGACTTTTGGTCTCGGTGCAGGTTAGACGTCTGACGGCTTCAACAGCTAAGTCGCTGATCAGATCGAATGTTGCTTGCTTACCTTGTAGCCTCTCCTCTCTCTTGGATAGCACGACAGATGTGAGGAAGAATGTGTGATATTAGAAACTTACAAAAAATTGCCCAGATCTCTTTCAAGTGAATGAACTCTCCGTGGCAGCATTCTTTGCACGCTAAATTGAGCTGCTTAGGCTTTTCTGTATAAAACCATCGATGTCACATTCTGAAGCAACACATGAGAGCTGGTCTTCATAGCGGCACTTCACATCTAGATATTTCGGGAGTGGCGTTATCTTCTGTTGCGTACATGTCATCAGTATCTGTCTGAAGAACGCATTTATTTTCTGGAGAAACAGTCTCCAACATTTTCATGCCATCAGCCAATGGTAGAGATTCAGTTATGATTGGGTTAGTAATGAATATGAAAATTAGTGAGGAACCAGGATCGAACCCCGTTGATGTGTTAGTTCTACTTGAACTTGCCAGCATTGGCTAAGAGCAGGTCGCCACGACCAGGAGCGCAATGCTGTTTGAGTTGACACACGCACTCGGACACTTCTGAAGCCTGATCACAGTTAAAGGTCGACAGTTCAGATTGGGGGTGGCAGGTGGCCAACCAACTTGTTGTTCGAAGTATCGTGCCCTACAATCCAAATGCTCTCTGGTTGTCATGCATACAAACCGTTGTTCACGAACATCAAGGATTGGTTTTTCCTCATGGATCTAATGCAGGACGAAACCGTTAGTGAGATGAACCGTTTTAGGGGTTTTATGAGTAGTGTTGTGTCATGTGCTTGTGGTCGTTTCGGACCGGTAAGGATGGTGCTGTATCTCTAGTTCCAATAGTCTTCTGACCAGAGTTGGTGAAATCAAATGAACTACGGAATGGAAATTCAGCTTGTGAAAGGTATTAGGCTTACTGACGAAACGGATGGTAAGAATAGTACACGGGTGCTCTTTGGTGATTAGGCGCACTGGAAGCTACAGTGTTATAGCGTGTGTTCCAATTACGGTGATAGGGTACTATGGCAAACTTCTTTCTGCACTTATACTCGGTCCAATTGACGAGTGTGTGTATGAGGTCATACCTCTTTGGAACGCTGTGAGCATCAGGACAGATCAGGTTGTAGCCGTTCCTAGTACTCATGTAGTCTAGAACTAGAGATTTTAGCTATAGTTTATCCGGATAGTCCGAGCGTACGAAGGAATGACTGCGCGATCTATTGGCTTTGGGTCTCCGACTGCCATTTTGATTTTTGCCACTTGGGTCCAACTGATCTGATAGTTTTCTTCGGACTACGTGCATGGAGGGCGTCAAATTCAGAGGTTTTCATGTCCCTGCCATATTCTCTTTATCACTAGGCTTGAGGAACCAACAAACACTGGTTTTCATGCATTGGATGCCTAACTACCTTACCGCAACAGTATATAATTATGAACGACTTTCTAAGCTGTTTGACTCATCAGCTGCTGAAGTCTACACGTTTGTTCATATCGTGACAGGGTACTTTCTCTGTCCAAAGTCCAAGCACACTTGGGATGTGTTAAGGTCCAACACGAACTGGAACTCTTCTGCAACTCCCAGATATGGCTAATCCAGAGGGCCGTAAATGCATCAGTTAGGTACCATGCAAACGAAGATCCATGTTTTAAGGTCCAAACATATTCGAGAATGCAGCCAACTACGCAAATGGGATCAGATTTGAGGAAATCCAGTATACAGGTTCCGGAATTGTGCCCGTGTTGAGCATTAGCCTTTCAAAACGTAAAAATTCCACACCAGAACCGATGGGCGAGATGGCTCAGTGGTTAGAGCGGGAATTTACCAACCGGAAGGTTCGTGGTTCAAACCCGACCTCTGCCCCTCGACTTTCTCTGTCTAGGCTTGGGCAACTTGGTAGTATCCCAAACCTCGTGATTCCTTCTGGTGGCACGGCAGTTAGGCACCGAAAGGATGCTACAGCTGAAACGTTTTTTAGAATCCACGGAACCCTACCGAAGGGTCTTAATTCGCCGGTGACTTCTCTTGGAGGAGGGTCACCGTATTTTCGGAATTCCGCAGTGTTTGTCCTAACTGCTATCCGTTACACATTACCCCCTGGGGAAGAGAAGAGTGCTTGAACAGAGACATATTCGTAGGTTTATTTCAATAGAAAAATACTCTTGTGTATGTGTTGTCGCGTAAACGAAATCCTAAAAATCTAAACCGGGCATGGGAAATTTGGTGGCGAAAGCCTCCACTTTTTGCTTCAACGCAGCCAGTTCACCTGCGATCATCTGGTTTTCTGATAGAACAGCCTGAAAGAAGAGAGCAAACGCGAAGGTTATGTAATATGTCTGAATAGGTGAAGTCACTGACTTTGGATCATGTTTCACCGGGTTTGTTCGCCGGGCTTGCGAACGAGAACAAATTGTCAGCCCGCGGTAGGGTGGAATCGACAATCTCTTAGCGTATGATGACGAAACGTCTGCAAACCCGTTGCCAAGCTCGTGCATCCCAAAAAACTGAGTGGCATGCATCGGAATACGGCTCCGCAAACACCCACGTAGAACAGAACCACTTGAGAACGGCGGTGGAAGGATACATACATACCAAATTTGTGTTCGCATCCCCATTTGTTGATGCCTTCGACTGAGCATCCAACGTGAGGCCTATCTCAAGATCAGACTCGTCTGACCAATCATTTTCCGATGTAAGTAGTATATGCAGAAATCCTCCGACTGAAAACAAACGTCCAAATAGAATTCGAGCCCAATCTAATGAATTCCAGCCAGGCAGGAGGAGTGTTGATAGGCTACAACTGAAGTTCTATTGATTTTCCCATACCGTACATAGGGAACAAAGCTTTGAAACCGTTCCAAATCGATGACTTCTCGGTCAATTTCAAGCGTTTTCCAACTGATTGAAAGCTTGGACAACTGGACCCTCAGGTTTTTGGTTTTGTTTACACAAAAGCTATTTCTATCGAGAACAAGAGCGATCAGTTAAAATCAATCAAGGGAAACGGTTAATACTCTAGAGAGCTAGTGAATTTGTCACCACTGGCTGCCAAACAATGAGTTATTATTAATAGGATTGATGTATAGTGTGGGTGTGGTACTCTCGCAAACAACTACGTTGTTGTCATCCGTGGTCGGGTGTCAGCTAACTAACCGTTGCTGGTGACGTTACAAAGTAGTGGTGGGTGACAAGTCATCAACACCAGTAAACTTCCATGATGGGCTAACCTAAGTGACTTTCCATTGTGTTCATATCAAGGGTACCTGAATTCTTCGGTTCATCGTGCGCCCGAGTGGGAAACAGACCACGTGACGATTTCATTTTATGAAATGAGGCCTACAATGTGAGACTGGTGAACAGCTGCATCTTGATTACTATCGGAGAACTTTGCCTTCACTATTTAGCTGTGATACTTTTTCGGTGCCTAACTGCCATGCCACCCGAAGGAAGCACGAGGGCTGGGATACTACCACGTTGCCCAGGTCTAGAGAGGAAAAGTCACGAGATAGAGGTCGGGTTCGAACCACGGACCTTCTAGTCAGTAAATTCGCTACTTAAGCCATCTCGCCATCCGGATAGGCAACAAAGATGAATGCTCTACACCCTGTGTACAAAAGAAGCGCATCCATTCAAGTGGATTCACAACAGGTTGCGTCCTTGTGGGAGTAGCGCAGCTCCCGGCACTGGGGGTTTTACACCTCATCGAACTCCGACTTCTCACGGCGTACGTAGTGCGAATGGAAACTTAGATCATACTACGACTTCAATCCTAGGCTGATCAAACGCATAGGGAACTGGGAATCACTATGGATAAATACAAGGCCATTCCAGTCTTCCAAAGCTTGGTGATTACGCTGGTGTCGCGGTGAATGGATGATTTTAGATCACACTTCGCAGGTCCATTGTCTCCGCTCATGTTAAGTTTGACTTGCCAGAAACATATCCACGAAGGAAGAGCTGTACAATCGCAATCCTGCCGGAACAAGATAAGTGGCAAGTCCTTCGACCCTGCTGAGATTTTAACCGAGATCTCATCCTGCAAAGGAAATCAATCAACACTGGAAATCCCAGCACTATTTGGAACCATAGGTAAGCGCCCCTAAGGACATTCGGACCCGCAACATCACGGTTGGTGGTTGAAAAAACTAGTGTTCGGCCACGAGTGGCTGATCAGCAGCGGTTTAACTCGCTGTTGCACAGGACACGGCGCCTCTCATCCACCAGTCGCGGTTGCGTCGTGGTCAGGTGTTGACTGGTTCCTCGGGTGGAAGCCTCTTGTGAATTGTGAGATTTTTGTTTTGTGAGCACACTAATTACGGTTTGAACATGCAGCCTCGTAAGTTGACAGCGGCGCTTGAAATCAACAAGCCTAGGCGTACAGAGAACGCTCAAAGTGGCATAGCTTATGAAATACAAGAAGATGACGCAGTGCTTTAACATTGAGCGGCGTCATAATGAATTCACATGGGGGAAACGGTTGTTTAATCTTTCGTGAAGAGAAGACGTTCGGTGCAGATAGTCAGGTTCATGCAAAATAACACAGCAAACTCTGTGCCAAGGTGTGTTGCTACGTAGACTGCAGTTGCTAGTTGAACAAGGAAGGTTGTACGTGTTTGTGGGACTTAGAATTCGTATTGGCTTCGCTCTCGTTTGAATGGTCACCCTGCTGGGGGAGTCAATCGATCGACAAAACTGGGACAGCTGACAGAACCTCGTCCGAGGGAATGAGTGAGATACTGACATATCACTCACGTTCACCTGTTAAGAGTGAGAGTTCCGGTGTAGGTAACATGCACTGCTGGAACGTGTACTTTAGATATCCAGGCTTCTAATCCCAGCACGGCTGAATATGTGCTTTTTGATGACCTCTAATGAAAATGAAACTCGGGTGCATAAGCTCCTTTTTGTTCGTTCAGCTGTAGCACCCTTTCGGTGCCTAACTGCCATGCCACCCGAGGTAAGCAAGAGGGCTCGGATGCTGCCAGGTCCCCCAAGCCTAGACAGGGAAAGTCGAGATGCAGAGGTCGGGTTTGGACCACGGACCTTCCGGTCAGTAAATTCCCGCTCTAACCACTAAGCCATCTCGCCCCCGGGTCTCCTCACTAACTGGAACAAATGTGTCACGACAGAACGACTGTTCATGGGCGGATACAAACGTAAGAAAAGATGTAGTTCACATCTACTCCAGCTGGTTTCCATTTCGTGATATCAGAATGTCGGAGTAGCAAGCGCGGATATTTCGATCTTGACCCGGTTGACAATCTGTGAGACAGCACGCCTTGTGTATGAAGGGCAGAGCAATCCAAAACTTGGTCGTCGAACTGAAACTGCGGGTCGGCAGACAACATTGATTTAGTCACCCATTTATACTGCGTTCTACAGGTTTGGAAGCTAGAATTGTGTGGCATTTCATTATAAATCTATCAAATAGACGCTAACATCAAAATTTGTACCTATTTGAGGAGACATTTTACCCTGTTTTTTTTCAGTCTCTAGGCCTTTTTTCCGAGTTTGATGGCACCTATTAGTCGCTGAACAAGCATGCTCCGTTATAGAGACTGAAAATGGATTTTGTCAGAGAGCATTCAGTCAACGGATTCGTTCTGATCGCAATCATACAGACACAGACTCCCTATAAAGAATGCTACGGGGAACTTTGAAACCAAACGAAGGCTTTAGTTCTATGAGTTGGATACTCACCAAATAGTCTTTGAGCAACTTGCTGGATGTCTGGCTCTTTGCCCTCAAGGCCAACTGAATTCCGTCGTGAACCAGAGAGGCTACATATTCGAAATCTTTCGACTTCAAGCCACGAGACGTGAGAGCAGGACTGCCCAGTCGTAGACCGCCCGGACTAGCCGAAAACAGTCAAGAGAAGTAGGAGTGATGGTAGAGGGAGGCAATGTCACAACAGAAATACGATAGATGACGTAAATTCGAACAAGCAATCGATACGTTCGTAACTACTTTGCATCAATTCAGCGGTGACCATGGAAACCGATTTATTGATCGGAAAGACTACTACGTAGCGAAACAAAATGGCCAGGAATGATGAGCACCAATCGTTACAAATGCTTGAATGCCGATGTGGAGCAAACTTATCCATATAGTCACAACGACGTTTGTTAGTCAGTCGGTCGAAGTCCAGAGTTACGTCAAAGTTCGAACTTTGCTCACAACCAAATAGTTGCATTTTAATATGGCTATCTGAAAAGCGCCGAATTCTCGATTTCGTGATTCGAATTTCAATTGGGGAGCCATATAAAACAAGAATATAGTTAGTAAAAACTCGATGGAAGTGAAATAACATTCAGGACCAACAAACAGTCTCTAAGCGACGACGTCATTGCTCAAACAAATTTATGGCTAGACCGAAACACTGCTGCTGTTTCGTAAACTTAGAGGGTGATCCATGGGCCCATGTGAAATTCTATCTACTGTTTGTAGGCCGCTAGAGCCACTCTGACCGACAAGTTCACGCACCCCAATCCCGTGAACGACAGTACGGCTCCTGTGAGAACGTACAACAGATGGAACCGAACTAAACGAAAACCGCATTGATATCACGTGACTCGTCGGCCCACTTCAGAACAGCCAACGCAAAAGCACGGGGATTACAAACCACCAGCCGGGGAAGCATTGTTGCCCGACGACCATCCTTCATTTAGTTAACGAACGCGACTGAATACAACAGTATTTCTAGCTGATCGGCTACTCTTTCGTTCCCTTGTCATCTGCTTCATCGCCATAGAATCGGTCAACCTAGTCTACACAGGATAGTACAACGAAGGTAGACAATGTGTTGTGATTCTCAATCAGTTCAAATGATGAATACCATGGACACTTGCATAGTATGGATTGAAGATTTGCTTGAGCTTCATACGGAGACAAGTGAAGTAGGAACGCACACAGAAGACAATTTGTATGCATATAAAGTGCAACTGGTTATTTTCTCAGCAGGTAGAACTTCACCAATCGGCCCTAAATATCAATAGCAACATCAGTGTTGACACCGATGCTTCACTACCGCATGACTAATCACAAAGTTCATTCGATTCTGTGGAAAAAAGAAACGATTGAATGAAGGAAGGACTTGGTGCTGGCCTCTCACAAGCATTCTTAGACGCATACAGCGCCAAGCACTCAATCGGACAATTAGGAAAGAAACTGATAATACTGCCGCATGACTGAGCACAAAGTTCATTCGATTATATGATATAACGGGTAGTTACTGGACAACAACACAAACAATGTCACACCATGGGAAAGGACGGAAGTAATAACGATGACCGGCAGTTCAGTGGATTTAGCCTTTCCTCTGAGCCCTTGAAACACCCATCCTCCGGGTTGAGAACCACTGTCACACGCTGTTGTACCCTACCGAACTCTCATTCATTGGTATGGACTTGGTGGGTTCGATGACTCCGTCCAGAATACACACAGCACCACTCTTTGAAACACACTAGAGTCGCAGCGTGGACTGAGGACAACAAAGTCCCAGGACATATGACGACACACCGCACGAGGATTCCTTATGTGCTATCGTTCTTTTCTTTATTTCAAAGGAGTGCGTGTTCATGCGGAATATATCGTTTGGCGCCTCTAGCCATCCAGGTAGCATCACCTAGAGATGGGTTGAAAACCACCGAATACCTAAAGCACTCGGTCCAGCTCAAGCGCAGATTCCGACCGCACTTTACACGGGCCGTTCAAAATAACCCACAGATATTTCGTTAGTTCAGGACAGAAAGCTTCGAGAACACCAGTTCACTCTCGTCAGGGAAACATTTAGTTTCCCTATCAGGATGGAAGACGTATCATCAAAGAAAATCGCGTGATGTTGCGGAAAGTAGCGCGCGATACAGTAAACAAATCGCCAAGCAAATCAAACCACCGATAAAGGGTAAAATTCAACATCATCCGCGGCTACAGCTGACATCTTAACCATCTTAACCTCCAAACAAATAAGGTTTCGCTCCGGCTTCCGTGAGTATAGTAGCTGCTTCGGTGTGTTAGAGTTTGTGCGTGTGCGTGTCCGTTCCACTATCGATCTGGCATGTGACTTGAGTGGCCGATTGGGTGCGTGCCCTATTGACTGGCTCGCGTGGGTTGACTGGGTATGTGACTCAGTTGTTTGCTTACACGCCACGAAAGCGGACCAGTTGGCTGCGTGTACACAATACACCCGTGCCATTACTAACGTGTTCTTCTGACTTACTGTGAACTACAATACTGGCGACAGAGACTGCTGGACTATACAGGCAAAAAGTGGTGAATCATGTCTAACGCGTGCCGTGATTCAAATCAGACCATTCGCTCCGGTTTCTATGTGTTCTTTTGCCCGGTAAAACTTGCTGGATCATCAAGGACAGCAGGACATCAGTGTTCAACACCGATGCTTTGCTGCCTTACAACCATGATTTATTTGAAAGCCTTATTGTGAAGAAAAGAATAAAGGTGGACAGGTAAGGGACTTAGTGCTAGGTTACTACAATCATTCCGAGGTGCCTCCACCTCCAAACACTCATTCAGGTAATCTGGATAGAAACTGACAGCCAGATCGCAGTCATATCTTGCAGCGTCTCCAACCAGGCGGAGCGAGAATCACGCGGTCCCAATCATGGTAGCCGAGTAGCACTGACAGCACCCAGACCTTTCGCAATCTGTTTCATATCCCTGTGCCAGGTGAAGGCTTAACCAGCTCTCTGCTTTTGCCACTCTGAATTGGGCATGGAAAATAGCACTCTCTTCGGTAAACCATGGTTCGGCATACGCAACACATGTCCCAACCAACGCAGCTTTTGGTGCTGGACACATTCTTCAATGGAAGTACCCGTTACACAACCGAAAACGCGCTTTCTAACTGCCTTATTACGGATTCGCCGATACCAACGCACACGAGCTGTGGTTCTGAGACAACGATTGTCGACGTCTCAGTTCCGCTGCTCGAACAGGCCAAGTCTCGCAGCGCTGTATCCTGTCAAAGTGCGAGCGAATCGCCTCACTGATTAGTCACTCATAGCACTGCTTTGACGCCATCTATAACGCTACATCGACGGCTGCGGTACGTTGGGTGGGTCTAACTGTGTTGGTCAGTTTCTAACAACTGACAAACCTTGTACGGGAGACCCCGCGAGTGTCGTACGGACACCCGCAGTATAGCTCAACGGGTTGTGAAAGCAAACAAACCTTCACACTCTCTTCGTGACGGCAAAATATGCCGAGACTGAAATACGACTGTGCTTTGCTATCCAAACAAGCTTAAAACAACTCCAAATCGCGGTTCAGTTGAGAGCAAATAGAGAAAAATAAGTAAATCTGACTCACCGCAAGGCATTCAGATCACCTGGACAGGTGTTTTTGTTCGTCGTTATACCTGCAAGTTCCAGCACTTTCTCGGCACGAGCACCATCAATCCCCAGTGGTCGTAAGTCGACGGTACAAAGATGGGTGTCAGACCCACCGGTGACAATCTAGGAATCAAAAAATCACAGGGAAACGCATTACGATTGTTCACACGACACAGGAGCTGCAGAATGCACCAAAATGATCAGCGACAACGTTTTTGACAAACTAACAGAACGAGACACAATGGTCAGGATAAGACGGTAGGACAGAATCTCATGAAAGCAGAAAACAGGTGCATCACCACACGATAAGTCATGCATACTCTGACACTGCAAGTAAGCTTTCAAAAGTGAATCCTCATCTAGGAGGATTCTGTAGCATCTTTTAGAAGCGCGACCCACGATGCTGAGCACCGAAGAGGGTGTCCCGGGGAGATACTTCACTGATCAGCTGACTTGAGTAAGCGGTTACAGGGGTTGATATCGAAGTGGAGCTTTATTTTGGACAAGTATTTAGTCAAAAAGGTTTCAGAGGTTTGAAATAGGTGAGATGTCCGATGCTGTGACCAACCTCGTGCGAGCCAGTCGACTATTGATAAGCGAAAATTGAATGCTCCTTGTGTGGCGCCGCAGTCAGTCAGTAGACCAAGAATCCACCAGCTGATTTGGGCTTTTATCGAGAGTTCGACATGGGATTGTACGTCATATTGAAGAAATCTTACGTGTCCCACCCGGTTGCATTTTAAACATCGATCCTTCTTGAAGGGACAGTCTAACGCCAAAATACAGGCACTGTGGGGATCAGGTTAAACCCCGGTTGCATTACAAACATCGATCCTGTACGAAGGAACCGTCTAACACCATAATACAGGCACTGTGGGGATCAGGTTAAACCGGGAGTAGTTACTGGTTCTCTTTGAATGGGGCGGTATGCCTCAAGCTGGTGCCCTGCGCTGGCTGCCGAATCATTACAGAATCGGGGTTTGGTTTGGCAAGATATTGATATTCCTCAAGGTTAAAGTGTCATTTTGCAGTCTTGATGTATCTTCGTCTAGAGTAAGGTGTGTATCAGCATCTTTGGAGGGCTGGAGGCCACAGACAAAACTGGTGTAAGCATACCTAACTGAAACCCACCCCGTTCTCGACAGCGCCAGCATACGTTTTGAATTTGTCGGACTCATGGACACTTGGAACGAACTGGACAACATGAATGTCCCAGCAGAAATTCGCATCAAGGTTCGAAGCCTACCTGTCCACAGAGTACGCAAAATCCATGGACCATTGTCCTGAGACATTGAAAAGTCTCATGGACTGTAGGAAGCTCGCAGCACAACCCATCTGAACGGTGTCCACAGTCAAATCATGATGAGCCCCAAGGAGGACGAAACCGGTCGTGGGCTGTCGATGGATTTTCAGCAACCTTATGAGTAGTACATTAAAAATCATGCTTGTTTACGCACCCGAGGATATCTGACCAGTCCAACCACTTGACCCTGGCCTGAAATCATTCTTTTACCTCTGAGAGAGATCAATGGATGGTGCCAACAGCCTGCATGGTAATCCAGAGTGTCGAGTATACCCAAAAACGGATCGCAATTTTGTGACATCCTATCATCAGCGTGTGACCCACTATATAAACTACCGATGGTTCAGTGGTTAGAGCGCGAATTTACTGATCGGAAGGCCCGTGATTCGAACCTAACCTCTGAATCTCGACTTCTCCTGGATAGACTTGGACAGCCTGTCAGTATCCCAGGACCTCGTGCTTCCTTCGGGTGGCATGGCAGTTAGTCACCAAAAAGGTGCTACAGCTGAACGAGTATCTCACCATCTGCAACCCAACGATTGAGTAGAAGTCTGGTCAAATGCTTCGGCAATTCCTCTTTGTCTACCGAACCTACTTTGAACAAATCTTGTATCAAACACCAGTCACCTAGAAAAATAATAACAGGTACGATGCGCAGTTGGGTTGAAGCGGATGCTCACACCCGTTGAAGCCATTCATTCATGTCTGTGGAAACCCCCGAGGATGCCAAAAATCTCGTCAACCTCCTCAACGCCTCAGACCATGTCAGATCGATCCTCGGCGTCAACGTTTCCTCATCGAGTGAAGCAATCGCTCTCAAAGTTTCAGTGGGAGACCGCAGCAGTTATCGTAAGACTATTAGGGTCGCCACATATGGTGGAAATCTTGAAATGAATGGTCAGGAAGGTGTTTAAGTCACACTTCACGGAGCACCACACCGTTCATTCTCTTCGTGTGATTACTGTGCCGCACTAAAGACAAAAGTGACTTAAGTTGCAAAACAAAATCTATGTGAAACGCCAGTGTCAGAACCGATCGATACAGATGGAATTCATGTGTGCCGTTCGTTCTTGTTGCATGACGTACAAGAATGTCTCAACGTCAGACGTCACGTGACCGAGAAACGGCAACATACAGTATATGTAGAGGACAACAGGAGAGTGACCGCATATCGGTAAAACGGCACAATTGGACGAAAAAGGACAGTGTAACGCGAATAACTAGCCGACCGAATGCAGGTGAGGAATAGCCCGTTAGAAGAGGGAGCCTGCAGTAAACAAATTCTATTACCGTGTATCCATAGCTGATAAGTGAAGAGCAAAGTTGTTGCATATTCGAGATGACTTCCTTCTGGTATTCTTTGAATTCAGGCGAGGCGGCCTCATTCAATGCCACAGCCAAGGCAGCGATTGAGTTGTTGTGTGGGCCGCCTTGCAAACCGGGGAAGACCGCCTCATTGATGAGACGATCAAAGCCGGTGGGTGTCGGGTCACCGCATGCACCATTCTGAAATGTAAAAACGGATGGTGTAACTTTCTATAAAGGACGTGGAAAGAGTTATCATTTTGACAGGGATCAGACTGATGTTTCAGTATATAATATCAGTGCATAACTAGCTGGTGAGGTGATTTGTAGGGTTTTGATCCGTTTTGAGAAAAATCGATGATGAAAGAAAATGATCGATCTACAACAAAAGAAAGCAACAAAGCCTCAACTACGTTTGGTAACAGCAGACATAAAGGGAAGATCCTGGGGAATAAATAATGAATAGTGATAATAATTAATGATTTCATTACATGGGAAAACTTCCCGATTAAAAAGTAGTGCTTAACATAGCCTTACGCGGAGAGGGCCTGGGGGGTTACCACACAGAAAAATGCATGAGGTAAAAGTTAGGCGAGCCAATCGCAGACACACTGACACCAAAGGAGGTGGTTGCGCAAAGGGGTTGGAAGGAGAACTTCATTAGTGAGATTATCATGGAAGCTGGTTGCCTTATGCCGGGAAATTCCGAGGCGATTCCAAGCGATAGCATTAGGTGAACTAAACGCCTAAACATCGTTGTGGTTGCTGGTGACATAAACGCTTAGGTAGGTAGGTTTAATGCTGCTGGGTGGCCGTCTGTGGTTGGACACGAGAAGCACGGAAAATGGACAGGCCTGGTGATCACAAACTTTACAGCACCGACTACCGGCAGAGTGGAAATCGCTTGATAACGTGGTTCCCGCCACCCAATTAGCAGTGGCCAGGGTCAACCACTGCCTGCCGTTCGTTCTAAAATACATGCTTTTCAAATGTGCGCTAAGCGCATACATCTATTGAGACGCTCGTGGACCCAGAAATTAAACAAACTTATAAAGATCGGCCTCTCCAAAGCCTGCTCTTCTCAGTGTCGGCGCTTCTGTCTGCAGTACAATCCAGCCAACCTCATCCAAGCAATGAGCATGTGATAGGATCGTGACTCTGCTGCAGAACCCGCGATAGATTCCTTCCGGTTGAAACCTCAATTCAACTCATCCGACACAAGGTAGAACTGGGCGTCCGTGCAGACTGGTAAGTCTGGTGGATGTGAAAGTCCAAAGAAATGGAAAATTCGTAGGTCATTTCACTTGATTCACAGAAGCCTCCCCTTAGCGCAACTGGCAGGGACCAAAATAACTCCCTGACATTCGGGGAAGGTGAACGTTTGGACTGTTTGGCACAATATTCCGAAAAAAGACTCAGTGGGCTACCTGCTACCTCCAATACGGTCTTTCCGCAAAAACGTAGACTGTGAATATGGAGCCCCCCAGTACGCGGTTATTACAGCTGATAATGATGATGATGATGATGATGATGATGATGATGAGCCCCCCTTCAGCCTCAGAAGTGTCTACTCACGCGTCATTGTGCCATTGGTCCTGAAGACCTTCCACCTGCTCTGGATGATGATGTGATGAGCCCCCCTTCAGCCTCAGAAGTGTCTACTCACGCGTCATTGTGCCATTGGTCCTGAAGACCTTCCACCTGCTCTTGTAATCGTCCGCGGCGCGCAGCGGTCAGGTTTCTGATCCATGTAGTAATATGGAGCGCACCGCAGCGCACAGAGAAACTGATGTCACGCCTACGCCACAGGTGACGTAGGTTCGCAAAAGCTGCTCTGGCCTTCCCAAT
>NW_008751757.1:1227755-1241353 GCF_000715545.1 Opisthorchis viverrini
CCTGGGGGAAACATCTTACTGCCTTCACACTCCTGTCGCAGAGGACGGTACGACTTTACCCCCAGACCACCTCGTACCACGATTACTCGTAGTACGGGGTCTCGCTGCTCTTGGTCTGGCTGCTCCCCTTTGGCCTTCCTGGCATGGTTGCACCTTGTGGAACGAAGTTCCAGCCAGTGTAGCCCGCGGGATCATTGCAGCACTGAAGCCCGACCACCACGTCAAGGTGGCAGCTTTAGGTCGGGTGCTCTGTTAAACGAGGTCATTTAGCTCCTCAGTCAGTGCCTGTCTAGCCTATTTGTGTCTATCTGGCGGAAGTCGACTGTCCAAGACACCTGGGATGAGTCGATAATGGTGTCCATTTCCAAAAAGGGTACTCACAGTGAATGTACAACCACATAGATCCCAGTAGTAACAAACTTCTGGCGTCACCGATTCTTCGTCTCACGCCGGCACGCGAAATATCGACCCCTGAGAGTCAAGCGGGATTTCTACCGGGTAGAGGGGGCGCCGACTAAATCTTCATACTCCGTCAGGTGTAAGGGCAAAATTATGTGTTGTTGCTTCTTGACCCAGCCCCTATGCTCAGCAGTCTAAAAGCTTCCTTGGTTTCCAACACGGGCGTCTATTCTCTCCATTTTGCTTGTCTGACTGAGCAATTGGAAGTGTAGGCTTTTGACGGGCCAGAACTCACTCACTCTCTTCTCTTGGATTAACCCAAATCACAAGTGGTTAATGACATCGGCAAAAATGGCCCAGTCGCGCAGTCGATGGGGCTCATGCATCGAAGCTATCGCCTTCAGTGAGTAGCTACCCAGGTTCCAAACCAGTCAAATATGTCATCGCCTCCAAGGGTTCGCTGTGTCCCACGCTCTTCCATTTGCCGGNGTAGTAGCTGAACCATTGTGCCAATGGTACACGGTTTATGGCTGATAGATTGAACTTTGTTCCACTTCAGAGCTTTAAGTATGTTTAAATAACCTATGTGGTTACGTGGAAGTAAAGCATCAGTGTCAACACTGATCTTGTTGTCTTTGATGACTGATGATGATGGATGCATCGAACAGTAGCCGATAAGCCACATGTTCGACAACCGCAAAACACAGGCGTGTGCTCCCGGTGGAGGGACACACGCGAAATAAAACGTTGCGTTACTGAAATTACCGATGAGTAGTATAAAATATTTCCAAATGTGCGGCAGAATACAAGCGCGTCGCTGGAGCAAACAATAGGTCTACTTACGGCTCACATAAAGCTAGCTAACAGAAATCCCGTTGGTTATCGCTAATGCACCTGATGGCTTTTAGATGTATCCGTTTTTTCACCAAAATCAGCACGGTTGAGGTCTGCAAGGAAGGTGTTTAGGACAGTTCGACCACTTTGCGTTGGTTATGTAGATCACAAACTGGGAACGGGAAAACGTCACCACCAAATTGCCGTAGAGCAACTTGCCGAATGGATTCAAGGTCGTGGTTAAATTACTCGGCATAGATCAAGTGTCAGTATGGTGTGAACAGGGGTGGTCGCGCTTCCCAGAAGCGGTTGCTTGAAGTATATTCCAGATTAGAGTCTCAGGCGATGAGTCACGCTGTAGCACACGAGAACCCACATACTTCAGTGGTAATAGGCTGGCTTCGGCCTATGTATACATTTCCACAGCATTGTACAAATGAGGCGTTGCCAAATGTCTGGCGAAACGGGGTCATTAGATACCTACAAATTACATCACATGCAGAAACTGACGTTCATATGAAGAGTTCTGATAGAAACAGACAGAAACAGGTTTTTCTGGAGGAGCGGGATGGCTCAGTGGTTGGGACGCGGATTTACTGACCGGAAGGTTCGAACCTGACCTCAGCGTCTCGACTTCTCCTGTCTAGGCTTGGGGCAACTTGGCAGTATCCCAGTCCTTCTGGTGGCATGGCGGTTAGGCACTGAGAGGGTGCTACAGCTGAACGAAGGTTTTTTGAAATAACCAGGAGGAAAGCAAAAGCTTCGCTCAAAGGGCTGGTGGTTAAGAATCTATCTCCGTAATGACTGTTTGTTCACCCAGGATATGATGCCGATCCACGACTCCGGTGCGATGATACATTTGTTTGTTGGCGAACGCTCTGCAGGCTATGTGGTTCGGACGACTGGATGCCTATCTCAGGGAATTACTGACAGACAGACTCGTACAAAGTGAATTCAGTTTGCCGATAGGTGACAATCACTGGAGACAGCTCATTAAATCATTTATCATGATACATCAAGTGTCATCAAAAAATTTCAAGGTCACCAGATAAAACGACCTATCCAGAATAGTGTCATCGAAAATGTCGCATGAAACTATTGATCTCATCCGCTTGATCGATCAAACACTGTTTTTAGCGAAAACCCGATCGACCAACTTAAATGACGTCTTTTTTCAAAGTACATCTGACCACCGAATCAGTTTTTGTGAAAGTATGATTATCACGTATCTCATTCATAACAGTATTGGCCAACCCAGACTTTATCGAAAACAGTTGCCCGCAAAAGCATTGAAAGGTTCAACTAAATACTGATTAGCTTTACGGGATTTCGCCCACAATGGAACTCAGCAAACGATTGGTGGCGCTCCGTCTGCCTAAGAAAATTGTATTGGCGCCAGTTATCGACATCGAGGCGGACTCAAATCATGCTCCTCGATAAAACCTAAATAACAGGGAAATAACAGTGCATGCCAGCCAACGGAACCACGAGGACTGGGATACCACCAGGTTGTCCAAGACTAGATACGAGTAGACGAGGTTCGGAGGTTGGTTGCGAACTACGGACCTTCCTGTCAGCAAGTTCTTCCTTTAACTACTGAGCTATCTGCATGGATACATTAATGTTTCGAATAGACCAGATACTGAACTGTTACAGAAACCGCTGATGAGTCAGAAGAAAAGTTCCATTCAGAGATTACTCAAACCAGGAGAGGAGAAATAGAGCGCAATGGAATTTCAAGAGAAAAGAAATCGCTTATATCAGGTGATACAAAACATGGGATATCCGGAAAAATTCAGCAAAGTATAGAGAAGTGGATATTTCTAGGGCAACCACAACAAAAAGAACAGATAAGTGTACAGGTAGTTCCATTTCCACTGTCAGTCAACAGCATACGTGGACTGGTCACACAGCATCATGGTACCAGACAAATCAGCCATCGTGAGGGAGATAGTTTCGGGAGCTACCGTAAATTCAAATTAAATCAGAAAACACGTAGCTAAATGCACGGGTGTACGGTGTACGTGCGGCCAAACCGGTCCGCTTTGTAACGGGTAAGCAAGCTCCTGAGTCACGTGCCCAGTCCTCCCACAGGCAGTTATCTGATGTATTGAATGACAGACACGCACGCGTGCAAACCAATCGGACACGCATCCAATCAGCCACCAGGGTCACATGCTAGACCGGGTGGCGGATCGACGTACGCACACACGCACGCACAACTCACTGACACATCGAACCGGCTACTGCAGGGGCGAAGGATCACGTCAAGGGAAAAGACCCAGAAGAACCGGAAAACTTTAGAAACGGATGGATGAACAGGAGGCAGCCAAAAAAGGAGACGGACCACAGTCCTTGATTTGGCACAAGAAGGCCAGGAAGATCATCGATTCAACTAAGAAAAAGTGAAGACCCTGGGAAGCAAAAATGAATGAGGGAGACATAGCATACAAGAAGTGGCCAATATACACACTCCTGAAGGCCAGAGTTAATAGAACCAACCAGATAATCTATATGGTAAGAAGCACCAAAGGACTTATCGGCTGGCAGGATCAACCGTGAAAGAGAGATTAACTGGTCAGGTAAGTCAAATTAGGAGGCCATCCGATCAATGGGAGCAGGAGATGACCAACCATGCTGACCATCTAAATGATGAACAATGACTGCTGGCCATCCCTCGGCAAAGTCGTAACGTTGCCTAACGGCTACACACCGACGTACCGCCACATTACCGTGTGGCCTGAACATGTCAGCTCGACTGGTGACGAAACGATTGCAACGAAATTGCCGAGCTCAAAGGACACGACCATCATTTTAACCCGTTCATCTTAACAATAAATGCAATAAAAAATAGTTCTGTGGTGAGAACGAGAGGAAGCAAACAATCTGCTCCCGCGACTTGGAGGTATTTCATCAAAAGAAACAGGAAAACAGCACTCACCTCAACGCCGCCGTTAGATGACGATTTCGCATTCGTCCGTGGCTGACGCGCGTACTTTCGGTAGAAGATCATTGCCCCGCGAGGACCACGCAGCGTCTTGTGAGTAGTAGTCGTTACAACGTCACAGTAATCAAACGGAGATGGGTGCAAGCCGGCGGCGACGAGACCAGAAATATGCGCCTGAGTGAGGGAGAGGATGAGGTTTGATATCGATAGATTGGTATTACAGAGCGATTATATGGGCAAAACCGTAGGGAGCGAAATGTGTAAGTGCCAGAGGAACTATGGCGGTTGTTGTATTCATAGTGGAACCAAAAGACTTGAACGGAAATGAGTAAAATTAGGCTTATCATGTATGTCGTGTAAATGTTCTTGATGGAAGGGCAGATTTGGCTACGTGATGGCATCTGACCCAACAGAAATTAATAGTGGGTGTTAGAAGAAACAACCGAGGCGACATAGTTCAGTGGTTGGAGTGCGGATTTACTGACCTGAAGATCCGTGGTTCGAACCCGACCTCTGCCTCCCGACTTCCCCTGTCTAGGCTTGGGCAACCTGGTAGTATCCCAGCCCTCGTGCTTCCTTCGGGTGGCATGACAGTTAGGCACCAAAAGGGTGTTACAGCTGAACGAAGAAACAACCGTACGACTTCAGACCGAGGATCAATAACCGTGTAAACTGACCAAGTACAGTACGGACTTGTCGAATATGGGTATTATTACCGACTGCGACAGGGCTGGTAGGCGACGAGCGTTCCTAGTTCAAATCCAGAGCGAAACACGTAACCACGTTGAGGAACTAGACCTGGGAGTGTGCGGACAAGATGGACGATGTACACACCTGAGAAGTTGTCCATTGGAACACAATTTAAGGCAACCTGAGCATCCGCAACGTCAAAGATGACCGGAAAACCGGTTTGGTTGCGAAGAACATCAGCACAGCCGCTTGGTTATGCGCTGAGCGCGGTGAACTACGGTCTGCCGATAAGAATATCTGCAGGTGGGTTAGGTAAGGTATATTAGAAGGCAATGAACCAGACTAAAAAGCCAGGATGATGTAGTTGTGATGTTTTCTAGAATAAGGTACAAATAACAACCTATGTTTCGTTCGGAATGCTGAGAGTTATGGTGTCGCGAACAGATTCGGACCACACGGGCGAAGCAAGCGAGCGTATTGGGCCGTTTATCAAATCCCCGTTTGTTTTCTGATCCACTGAGGAACTCCATCAGAATTATCGTTCAGCTGTAGCAACCTTTCGGTGCCTAGATGCTATGCCACATGAAGGAGGCACGAGGGCTAGGATACTGCCAGGTTGCCCAAGCCTAGAGAGAGGCGAAGGTCGGGTTCGAACCACGGACCTTCCGGTCAGTAAATTCCCGCTCTAACCACTTGGTCCGTCTCGCCCTCCCCCATCCGAATTAACCGACATGTTTATGCGTCAGCTAAAAGGTAGTTGACATCAGCAGCGAATAGAGCTACAGTAGTAACCTTTAACTTCATACTCGAGAGAAGACCGATAGTACCCGGCATAAATACTCTCAGCAATGGTAAAAGACGATAAGGTGCTCTGCCAGAAACCGCCTATATCAGACCGTTCGCTGAATACTGGCAAAAACATGGACCTGTGGGGTTTGGACGCGGTTTGCCAAACGAATGGTCTATCAAATCACTTCAATCAGTATTCTGAGTGAGCGCGTTGAAGTTCTTTAGGAACCACCAGGCTAACTGTGGATAGCCGTGGATCAGTAGTCATCATTCACAGGTGGTCAGGTTCCCAAAAGGGCTAGTGCAGATCAGCTAGTTCAATCATGTACGTCAAGAACACAAGCGAGATACGGGGCGATAACGCCTATGTCTGAGATTGAGTGTAGGTTCTGGACTTGAACATCAGCTGATCAATTCGCCACAACAATACGTAGGGACAAGTTTGTTTTATCCCGAGCTAGGCAGGAGAGGAAGATTGCTTGAGAATATCACAAGGACGACCGATTCATCAGCTAACTGAATGGCGAATTCAGCCAATCTGACGAAATCTATCATAGCCAGCCAGGATATACGGAACATTCACTGGAGTGATCCAAGGCAGATTGAGGTGGATGTGAGACAGTGGCCATGTAACACACACTCGGTGATAGCTTTCGTCTTCCAATGTGCAGATCTAGCACTGCAGTAAGACACTGCACGTGGGAACAAATAGGATGCAGTCACGATTGTCTGTCACCAACCTACCATATCGGCCATGAGGACTGCCGAGACTGAGTCGGCGATCCGACGGAATCGTTCATAGTCCAGCTGACGCGAATAAGCGCTGGTACCAGCAATGATGACCTTCGGGCGAAACCAGCCGGCAACAAGCTCCAACTTGTCATAATCGATAAGACCAGTTTGCGGATCCACCTTGTACGCGGTGGATTCAAAGAACAGGGATGTTGCGGAAACCTGTAACGAGAAAAAGCAGCCAATCAGAGTCGAGAGGCGCAATCAACTTCAAAACCTCCGGCACATTCTTACGCTGCACTCTTACCTTTTTTCCGGAAGCTGCCTGAAAGCCATGAGTCAAGTGCCCACCATCAGGTAAGTCCAGACCCATGATGCGCCCGTGGGGCCCAGCAAGTGCGGTATAGACAGCAAAATTGGCGGGTGAACCGCTGTGTGCTTGTACGTTTACTCCCCACTCCTTCGGATCGAGGCGAAATAAATTCAGAGCACGTGCTTGGCAAATTGATTCCATGGCGTCCACAAATTCATTGCCAGCGTAATATCTTTGGAGTGGAGCAAAGGAGTAAAAGTGGCGACGGGAGTGTCTAACTATCTGCCTAGTAATGCACTACATTATGAGTACCCTGATGTTTGAGGGATAACAGCTAGAGATGAATCGAATCAAATGTCTTATGGGAAAAATTATTGACATCAAATACAATTTTACCAGTTACTATTAGATTCAATTAGATTCAATTTCAATTAACACTTCGTACAGTGGACCGACCTACGACGTTCTAAACTCAGGAGAGTACAATGGGATACCTAAAGATTGATGTCTTCTCTTCATTGTCAAGTGGAGAAGACGGACGGCTGGTCCGTATTCTCGCAAGAATGGGAATGAAAGTCAACTGAAGGAAGTAAGGGCCCCCCACCGCGAAACTCCGGTATAATCTGCTGTTAAGGAACAGCAATAAAAGGTACCGGCAAAGCTATTAATACACTGCTAGCGGTGGTTAGTTTCCCATCTATTTATTTGTTGCAGTTTTGGTTCTTGTCACATAAGTGTGGATCCATCTGGGTTTCATTCGGAAAATGTTTAATAAACCTGCTTCAAGCCTAGTGGAAACCAGCTGCGGTGCACAGCCCGATTGTCTTAGCCAGGTTCTGAACTATGAAGAGGCCCGAGGAGAAGCAAACATGGTTTGACCTTAAGGGGATCGTAGCGACAGAAAACGCATGTTCGGTTACCTAGCGGGCAGTTCGACTGAGAAATGTAGTCTCTTCCGTATACGGCATGCTGAAAACGCGGAGAGCGTGCAGTTTCCTGCGCCCAGATTAGAGTAGTGACAATCACATGGAAACGTTCACTGTAGAAGAGTTTCTTATCCACTATGCTCAATTAGCGACGCTGTATAGCGTTACTGCGGTCAACCACTAACCAAGCTGCACGACTGATGGTGATCGATCGATCGATTGGTGGAGGATGCCGTGAACAGAAATGATAAGTCAACCGAAAAGCGTCAAAGCTGATAAGTAAGAACAAAAGGAACTTTGCATTTACACCACAGGATGGGATTTAAGCGCACGTGTTACTAACCTCGCACCGATTTGTCCCTCTGAATATTTGTTGTGAAAGGACGATGATAGGGCTTGTAAAACCGCTCGACTGGCAAAATTCTCCGAAGCAATCAATTCAAGGCCGCGAACCTGCCTTTGCTTTTCCGCGTGACAGAGTTCCATTATTTCGGGATCGGAATGCGCAAGATCCATTGTCGTTTTGTCGCTGAAATAGCGGAAAACTACGGAAGTCAGTACTGCAAATCCGATGCGACTATTCGAAAACCAAGGATGATGACCGGGAGACTGAAACAATAGTTTATCCGCGATACTTTTCCAATGCGTGATTTTCATGCTGACTGTGCGAGGCTTGAAATACGGATTGTTCAATTCTGGTAAGATAGAAAAAACAAGCGCCCCCTAATGAGCACTAGTCCGCAGGAAAGCAAGTCACATGCTTTTCTCTGGTTTCAACTACAAGGAACAACCGCGCCAACAAAACAAAATCGGTTGTTGTATGCTGGTCTTCATGCAGCTTGTTTGCACGATCAACATTGCATCGGCAAAGATATTCGGCGAGTTCTGAAATGTCCTGTGGATACGAGGTGTACCGTATACTTTATGGCCTGAACGAATGAAATTACATTTGTATGTAGTTTTTGGACAGCTGTGTGAGATCAAACTTTCATTTCACTAATGTGTTTGCTCCAGATCACCCGTACATATGTGCGAACATGATGTACACACACTGACGCAACACTATGAACCCATGGGTAATGGCCGTTTGTCCCCGACATCTAGACTACTGAGAATTAGCGTTTTCTTCATTTAACACAACTGAATCGAAACCATTGAACATATGGAGACGCTAACAGTGGGTTAGATTATCGTTGGAGGCAAGTCCGGGTCAGCCAAAAAAGAGTGCACTAATGCGGCAGATTATGAAAGACTAGCGAATCCGGATCAAGAGCACAGGGTATTTCAACCGTGATACTTCCTGAACAATAAATCCGCCGTTGAAAGAAACAACTTCCTCCCCTGTTCTCGATGGTGAGTGTTTGTTTCTCGAGAGAATGCAATTGTCTGCACGGTTGGAACATTGCAGGAGGATCCTCGTGAAGTTGCTAACCAAACCGATAAATCCTATAAGCATGAAAAGCTCTCGCGAATCGTCTGTTTCTTCCACTGACTCACGGAATGCACTTGGCTGGATTGTACCACGTAGACAAATTTGTTTACCTGGGCAGCTGTATCAGTCCCGGTGGTCTCGCGAAAGATGATATTTCTATCCGGAGTGGGAAGGCCAGAGCAGCCTCTGTGAACCTACGTCATCTGTGGCATAGGCGTGACATCAGCTTCTCTGTCAAGGGTCGAGTTTACAATGCTGCGGCGCGCTCCATATTACTATATGGATCAGAAACCTGGCCGCTGCGCGCTGAGAACGTCAAAAGACTTTCAATGTTTGACCGCCGATGTCTTCGGAGAATCTGGTGGGAACACCGGATCTGCAATGCTGAAGTACGTCGAATGGTATTCGGGAGAAATAACTCACCCTCGATAGATAAACTGATCATACTGCACAGGTTGCGCTGGCTTGGCCACGTGCTGCGTATGCCAGTCGACCGAATTCCTCGAAGGGCTCTTTTCGCACAACCACGTGAAGGGTGGAAGAGAGCCAGAGGGGGTCAAGCAATGACTTGGCAGCGAAGTGTGAATACCATTACCAGCAAACTCAGCTGCGCTGGTCATTGCTGTCCTCCTGGATGGGGATCCCGACACGGCCCACATCAATAGTTAGAGACATTGTCAGACATGGCCCAGTTGCGCCCTCAATGACGCTCGTGCATCCAAGCTATTGCCTTCAATGCATGGCTACCATCCCGATCCCCCCACTTGACAGCCTGCTGACCAATTTATCAGCTCCCGCCTGCAATGCGCAACTACCTAGCCCCCCAATCATTGGTGAACGAAACTGCGGCAGCTACAACAACTGTACGACGAGTACGCGGTTCTTACAGCTGACAACCTTGTGGGGAGTTTTACGTCAGCAATCAGCCATAACAACAATACATGTTCCCTTGAAATTTTGTGGCTATTGTGTTGTAGCCCTGACTAAGTCTGGCTTTATCGACAAGTGATAAGGCAAACTAATGAAAATAATTTCAGGGTCCGCACTTCTGAGTAGACTCTGATCACCGCCAAGAACCAAGTGATGAACTCTTTGGTCCAGGTTGGTGCTTATCCGTAGTCATTTGAGGCGGCATTAAAATATTACTATTGTCCCTCAATTTATCGAAATAAAAATAGCGTTTCTGATCACAGAACGTCAAATAAAATACCAGTATTACTGGGCAGTATACACCGTAAAAGACTGACAATTCCGCTGAAAACCACATTCCGACTTGTCGCCAATGTGCTCGGACCCTGCCGCTGATCGTGCACCACGGATAGTAGCAATAAGGAAGTCGTATTTGGAACCAACCCCAGGAGAACGTTGCCGTAAGATAATTCGCAAAAGATCGTCAAGTGGGGTCATCACTTCAACCAGTCTGAATGCACGGCTTAACGCAAGAAATATGCGTTGGCCAACGGGTAGAAAAGTACAGATTTCCAGCATGTTCCTCCGTGAATAAAGAGGATAAAGGCAATTAGGTCAACACTGTACTTGTAGCCTTCGTTAAGTAGACGAGCAATCACCTAGTCATTGGCTTCCAGTTAACACATGGCCGATCCTTAGACGAGAACGGACATTTTGAAAGGACTACTAGAGCTCATGCAAACCAGAAACGTTGATCCAAGGCAGAGAACAGCAAGAAGTACCCGAATTGGGGCCATTTAGGAGAATCTCCTAAACCTCTCGGCTGTAACGCCCTTCCAGTGCCTAGCTGCCATACTACCCGAAGGAAGCACGAGAGCTGGGATACTGCCAAGTTGCCCAAGCCTTGATAAGGGAAGTCGAGAGGCAGAGGTCGGGTTCGAACCACGAACATTCCGGTTAGTAACTTCGCGCTCTAACCACCTGAGCCATCCCGCCCCCATTTGGAGCATTCATCCTGACGAATAGTCACATGTCACTTCAGGGTTTACTGTCAAAGTCTGGGCTGGGGCATACTTAAAAACTTTAAACTGCCACAGTTTCGAACAAGTGTTCAACAACGAAGTATTGATTCCCACCGTTGCATTTCAAGGGGAATCATGCCGAAAAATCCGGAAATCAGTGAGGATAGTTTCCACTGAGCCAGTTGATTTCTCAGTTAACAGTGGGGGCGGTCGACTGCTACAGACAAAAAAGTGCCGTCCGAGGGAACAGCGACTGTGATGGTATGGCAACGGTATAGCAACACCTGTGTCGGCCCTTGGCTTCCTATTCTGCTCACTACGGTTTACCAAAAGGCACGGCAATTTGAGACAGCCAGTTACCTAGACAACAAAGGAAAATTAGTACCCCTATATCCATAGGGGATGTCCCACAGACTCACGCTATGGGTCTCGTGAGCGGGCGAAAATTTTCGAGGTATAAAACGCTAGATTCTGATTGGCCAATCTCATGTTTGTACGGCAGTGAAGCACTGGTGTTGAACGCTGATGTCATGCTGCCGATGATGATGATTGACCAATCAGGGCATGACATCGTTCTGTCCGTAGTCCGCATGTGGCACATCCGTCCAATCGGTGTGAGGTTCCGTTATTTGGGGCGGCAAACCTCCGGACAGAGACATCAAAATAAGTTCAAACTGTATCCTTCCTGAACACTTCAAACAACGCATCCTTTCTGGATACTTGCTTTTTTGAACAGATGCAGACCTGTCAACAAAAATAGAGCAAAATAGACCCATGTTTCGGAGCGAGGGCATAGGCGCCACAGGAAAGTCTACATGAAACTGTGTGCTTTAAAACATACGAATTTCATAAACGGATACTGCTCTTCAATCAGTCCCGGTTACTCTTCTATAAGTATCTATTTCGGGCTCGATATTGCTCTGAATTCGCTAGAAACGGAACAAATATCTAGACTCCAGTAAGCTGACACCGGAGCTCTCGGACTAAAGCTCAGGACTTTTAATCTTGTCTCGTTTGGGAAATCTTGCGAACTAAAGATGCCGAAGATTTCCGTTTTCAGGCAATTCAGAATAAAATAACCAAAAATTTTATTGAAGTGATATTCCCCTGGACGAGTTCGAACTTTGGAAGTGCTGACGAAAACTCCGATTTTTAATAAAAAGTGGAATATAACTTTTCTCACCTAGAAGTAGAGAACTCAACATCAGTCGAGATTAAACTGCCTGAAATGCTGGAAACACGCAGGACCATTTTTGAGTAAGGATACGGGCATCTTTATCACGGATATCTCAGGCCGCTTGAAACAATCTGAGTTTCAAGGTAGTCACAGAAGTACCTAAGGTACAGTGCACAACTTGCGGAAACCAGTCTCAATCAATGTACTGAAATGAATCAAACTGACAGCCACTACGTTTAGTCTTCACGCAGCAGGAAACCAGTATGACAGAGAGAATCCTTGAGCTGGGTCGACCCGAAACGGAGCTGTAAAACTTGTTCCTAACGGAACAAGAATTCACCGCACATGCTCGACTCATCTTCGCCAAGAACTGATGTCAGGAAGAAAAAATGTGGTAGCCAGCTCAAACGGCTGATACGGTGCAGGAAGTTTCCCAACACTCAGAGAAGTGCATGCGCGACTTCTCTTCACTCTTGGAGGCATTCGCATTACATTTTGTCGCCCCAACCGCAAGAGGAGTTACTTTGAAATCAAACTCCGGTCTAGGAGCTTGCATGATCAGTTGTCTGAACAGAGCGCAGAACAACTGGAGCAGACCCCAACCAATTACTGCTGGCAAGACCCCAGTCATTCGAACAGTTTAGTCCTCTTGTAACCAAGATAATAAAAACAATAGTTCAGGTGTAACACCCTTTCGGTGTTCAACTGCCATGCCACCCAAAGGATATTGTCAGGTTTCTCAAATCCAGACAGGGGAAGACGAGATGCAGGGGTCGGGTTCGAACCAAGGACCTTCTGGTCAATGAACTCGCGCTCAAATCGCTGAGCCATCTTGCACCCTGCCTCACAGAGGCAGCATACGTTAAGGAAAGAAGTGTCCGGCGTACACGAAAGAGCAGTCCCTTGTTCAGCTTATTTCAGTGTGAACAGATGAATTGGGCGTTGGGGTTTGAAGGACGATTTCGAAGTGTCTGTGGCGATGACAAGTGATTCAGCTAGCGGATCTATCAGTGCATAAAGAATGAAATTATGGTGTTGCTATCAATGGGGTGAGGAGAAGAACGGAAGTGTGGAAGAGGAAGGGAGGCGCTCTAACCACCGGGCCATCTCGTCCCCTTTGCAAACAAACGATCAAGCTGTGCTCTCTATACCGTAGAATGCACTGCTGATGAGCTCCAATCGGAGCAAAACTCAAGTCCAGTGTTTCCCCTCCCCCTTTGGTGTGGACTCACCAGAATGTTCAAACGAGAGTAATGTGAGTAAGCATTCTACGGTAGACTATGTGAGTTGAGAAAGTACAATGGCAAACATGCTGGTGAAAGGAAGAAGGCCTTCGCTGCGGTGCCGTTTATTAGAAAATGCCAACTGAACAGTTACAGACTGTTGTACAGGGAAGCAAAACTCTCATATGCAACTTGTTTACAAAAA
>NW_008751757.1:1242912-1255943 GCF_000715545.1 Opisthorchis viverrini
AGTCCAGTCTCTTCGTCATGCATTAGTCATGCATCTTCAATCTTCCACAGGAATGAATATATTGTGGAAGGTGTTCTTAACGCCGAGTATCATTGGACTGAGCTGAGCTGGGTCGGGACGTGGGTGCATTCTTTGGTACGTTCACAAATAGCGCGAACCCGATTGGTCAAAATGCTGGGTAACATCGATAGGGCAGCAGATCCGTACTAATGTGCTGCAATGTAACAAACGGCAACCATTAGGAGAGACTCATGGGTGGAACTTTCACTTATAACAATAAAAGCATCTAGCGTAGGGTGGCCCGCGGTTCGCATCACACGTATCCAATCAGACAAGACAGAAAACCAAAACGAAATATGGGCCAGTGATAAGAGAAGCGAATTCAAGAGTTTTATATCATCAGTATTGACAGTATTGAAAAAAAGTCAAATTTGACCCGTAACGTTCTTTCGCTGTACAACAACCATTTGGAGGAAGTACATGCGTCTTGATGCCCAGAATATCTCGAAGTGGTATGAGGAATTGATCGCTGAGTCAAAACAATCATCAAGTTGAACCAGGTGCATGGCACTGCAGCAGAAAGTGGAGCATGTTTCGGAAGGCTGAGATCTTCCGGTTGGCATCAGTTGCCCAATAACGACCGCTCCACTGAGGCGCTGTATTGATACTACACAGAGGAAGTGGGTAAGGAGGAACTGGCGTTATCTTCGTATTGACATGCAATATGTAGGTGACACAGTTCTCTATGGTAGCGAATCGTCGACAGCAATCTCTCAACCGGAAAAACAACCGAAAGGGAATGTACTTACAAAACTCTGCGGTAGACCAGCGGGAAATATTTAACCCCTATAGGGTCATGTTCAGATAAAGTAATAAAATAATAGATAATAATCAAACGTTTCATTACCAATCGAGGTGACATCATCAGTGCGTTATTGGGGAGCGTAGTGGTGCGTGGCGGTGGGTTAGTGGTTGTGCGTTGAGTAGTGTTAGGTTCTGCTACCCGGGGATGACCTTTGATCGCGATTAGTTGTTCGGTCGGACGGTTCCATTGGTTGCTCTGTTATCCTGTGTCCTTATTCGCCGATGCCCACGTGATCTTTGAGCGTGGGATCACCTGTCGTCGTAATCTGGTCGACGCTGTAGTGAACTTTGTCCTTCGAACTGGTGCATCGAACTAAATCCAATTTACGCATCTTTACGTGGAAAAGACCAACATCTCAACCGGAACACTCAAATAAAGAAACAAGGAACTCCTTGGAATCCAGTCAATAAAGGTCACAAGCCGGGACTTGGAAGAACAGAGTTCACTCCAGCATCAATCAGATTACGACGACAAGGGATGCCACGTCAAAGATCACGTGGGCATCGGAAACCATTGGTAGTTGAACGCTGAGTGACCCTGGTCGGTTAGAACGAAATGGAGGGATCTCGACAAATACGCTCACTTGCGTATCAACTGGGTTTTTACAGGAGACTCAAGTGAATCTCTCGTTTATGATAATCTTCAATTGAATGTGCTGCACAAAGGCCACTCCGATATCGCAGAATATTTTCATAAAAGAAACCACTCACAGGGTTACTGGAAATTCCTCGATAGTTCATGACTGGTTCCGCCCTTATTGGGGCTCATCAAGTGGACGCAAATTGGATTCAAGTAGAGCATAAGGTTGGCGGAAACTCGGGGACTGCCTGGTGAGTCACAAGAAGGGCGAAATCCATCGTGGGCTGTCGCATAGTTTTTGGCAGCCTTGTGAGTAGTATCCTTTATGAAAATACACTGCGATATCTGGAACATCGTACCAATTGAAACATGAGGCGGTCTTTGTGAAGCACATCCAGTTGTAGAACATCATAAACGAGGGATTCAGTTCAGTCTCTCGTGAAAACCAAATTGATTTGCAAATGAGTGTATTGCTCGAAAACAGTCCGATTTGGGTTCAAGTAGAACATAAGGTTGATGGAAACTCGGGGACTGCGCCTACTTGATGAGCCCCAAGAAGAGAGAAACCGGTCGTGGGCTGTCAAAGAGTTTTCAGTAACCTTATGAGTAGTTTCCCTTATGGAAATGGTAAGATGTTTAAAATACACTTTGCAAACTCATAGCACGGTTAGACTCAGTTTATTCCACTCAGGTTTTATTAAAAAAAACCTGTCTGATGGGCGCCATATAGTGCGACCGACACATGAGGACTGATATAAGCTTTCGACAGAGCACAAGAATAAGACAAAAAAGTTGCTTTTGATCCAACCACAGGGTTTAGTTGCACCATAGGCTAGTCCCACCCCGAGTCGCGAAGAACAGAGTTCACTCCAGCATCAATCAGATTACGACGACAAGGGATGCCACGTCAAAGATCACATGGGCATCGGAAACCATTGGTAGTTGAACGCTGAGTGACCCTGGTCGGTTAGAACGAAATGGAGGGATCTCGACAAATACGCTCACTTGCGTATCAACTGGGTTTTTACAGGAGACTCAAGTGAATCTCTCGTTTATGATGGTCTTCAACTGAATGTGCTGCACAAAGGCCAATCCGATATCGCAGAATATTTTCATAAAAGAAACCACTCACAGGGTTACTGGAAATTCCTCGATAGTTCATGACTGGTTCCGCCCTTATTGGGGCTCATCAAGTGGACGCAAATTGGATTCAAGTAGAGCATAAGGTTGGCGGAAACTCGGGGACTGCCTGGTGAGTCACAAGAAGGGCGAAATCCATCGTGGGCTGTCGCATAGTTTTTGGCAGCCTTGTGAGTAGTATCCTTTATGAAAATACACTGCGATATCTGGAACATCGTACCAATTGAAACATGAGGCGGTCTTTGTGAAGCACATCCAGTTGTAGAACATCATAAACGAGGGATTCAGTTCAGTCTCTCGTGAAAACCAAATTGATTTGCAAATGAGTGTATTGCTCGAAAACAGTCCGATTTGGGTTCAAGTAGAACATAAGGTTGATGGAAACTCGGGGACTGCGCCTACTTGATGAGCCCCAAGAAGAGAGAAACCGGTCGTGGGCTGTCAAAGAGTTTTCAGTAACCTTATGAGTAGTTTCCCTTATGGAAATGGTAAGATGTTTAAAATACACTTTGCAAACTCATAGCACGGTTAGACTCAGTTTATTCCACTCAGGTTTTATTAAAAAAAACCTGTCTGATGGGCGCCATATAGTGCGACCGACACATGAGGACTGATATAAGCTTTCGACAGAGCACAAGAATAAGACAAAAAAGTTGCTTTTGATCCAACCACAGGGTTTAGTTGCACCATAGGCTAGTCCCACCCCGAGTCGCCATTAACTGGACTCCGAAACTGACAAGTCTGTGTCCACACCAGCTTCTAAAAATATCACCACAGTTTCGCGTATTGTTCTACCAAACGGATTTCCACCTGGATGTATTTGAAGAATCGGTGACTGTGGAAAACGCAGGCATCATACAGTTGCGGTGGGTCAGAAGTCAGGAGGAGAGTAATGACAAACGACCGGAGCGAAATCCCATGTTGTCAACAAGATACGGTCCACACACGGACAGCAGTGGCACAGCAATACACATCGTAAAAAGCCAGACTAACCTCTCGTTCAAGTTCTTCGAACGTCTTGCAGGGGATGTCATGCAGGAGTTCCTGTGAACAGAAAAGGGTTTAAGGTTTAAAAAACACGGTTGGACGTGGCACCGGAATTCGAGAGGTGGATCTTGTGGACGAGGGAAATCACTGTATGCGTCAGATGCGGAGGTGATCCGTGTGACAGATATCCTGTTACCGTAAGACTATAGACTTTTCAAACCTCCCACTGGCAAGTGTCCTTGTGCCGTGATACCCCAACAACTTGCCACGCTAAAACGTCATTTCCAACTGGCTTGAGTTGGTGGCATGGGAACCAGTAAAACTAGTACCGATCGTTAGGCTAGGCTGGGAGAACTCAACGGAGGAGGCAAACCCGAAGTGAAATATACTCACCAGATGAAGAGCCAGTGCCAATAATGCGACTCATCGCAATCCAGCCCTGTCGATCGGAGAGAATTCAATTCACAGCGACTATACAACGGAGATGGGCTGTCGTTGTGAACTGGTCACAAAAATTGCCTGTCGGTGTCAAAGCGATTACCATCATCTTCAACAAGCCGAACCAAAACGCTCACAAAGTCCTGGGTGTGTTTGGTCTTACTAACCTCGGTCCTCGTGACCAGGATAGAGAGACTGTCATGCCTCACTTCCGAACTGGAATTACGAAAGTATGATAATGTGATTGTTGCCCGATCGTGATTCACATGTCACGTGCTTGTGGTGGAAAACAGCGGGCGAAATGGTGCCATCTCATATAACGTGACCTGATATCATAGTCCACAAGTATGAGAGCAGCGTCCATTAAACAATTGGTAAGAACGGCTAAATTGTCGAAGAGTGCTCTATGAATGAATACTGGTGAGAACGACATGGACGCAGGTTTAGTGAAATGATTTCAGTCCCACGTTAAGATTACGCCTTGCTCTTTGACTTTACTTCCATAAAGTATAATTACTGAATTCAGGATAGCTGAGCGTTTAATGAGAGCTATTCAGGAAGGCTACACAGTTAATAAAAACCCAAATCCACCAACGGCCCCAAATATGCGGGGTTTCCTGTGGACTGCGTGTTCTGGCTGGTGAATGACCCCTGGAACAATGCGTCTTCCCGACACGACTGTGGCAGTGCTCAAAGACATAGGATACCAACAGTTTTCTGTGGGTATATTGGCTCCGAAACCAGTGGCGTGGCTTAAACTGGTGAGAACTGTCAGAATTCTGCCACTTCGCTGCAAACGAACCGATCTACCTCAAATGCAGTTCTTCACAAGACAAGCCATCTGGTGCGAGTTGCCTTCGGGAAGAGACTGGACCTCCCCCCACCCGTAACGTGGCGTTGCGTTCACCACCATAACCCACTGAGCTACACCAGGGAGTGTACGTGTGACTTACACAGCCTGCCACACTAGCTTGGTCAAAGGGTAGCAGTCTGACTAACACGGTGTCCTAGTTCTCCAGTTTGGAATGTGTAGAGAATTGTTCCTTAAAATGTAGGCTGCCCTGACGGTCTTTCGCCAACCACCGATGCATTCCTCTTGGGCTTTTGAGACGACGGCTTTGGTTTAGGGCACCAATCATCCTCCTGTCTAAGTCTGAGCGTTCTGGCAGTATTCTAGCCCATGTACGACAATAAATTGTACACTTAGAAATAATCCCATGCCACGTCGTGTGATGCCACCAGCAGGGTCGCCTCACCTGACAGCATTCTGAAGCAAGCTGGACAACAGACTGCCCTTGGATGTACTCACATCGTATCGAAGTGTGCTGTTTTTTTGGAGGACAGCGAAGCACCAGTGCTCTCATCTTGTGTTGCCATCGATGATGATGACGAGTGCAACCGATTCGCGTTTGTTCCCGTTGTCACACACCAGTCCAATAATAGGCTTATTAATTCCGCTGTCCGGTCAAACGCCGATGTGTGTTCGTTAGTGTTACGCGCCGTGATGTTCTCTAGGGAGTAAAAGAGTGGCACCACAGGCTAGTGGATGATGATTTCGCCCTGTAAAGGAAGCTAGTCCACGCTGAAAAGCCAAGAGACAGTGGATAGACTGGTTTCACCTACAGGACAAAATAATCTCCAATAAGACTGCCAAGTCTCCTGCTGAACATTCATACATGCTGTGTGTGCTGGCTCTCGCTGTTTGAAGCAAGAACCAGTAGGTTTGACCACTTAGATGGCGTACCTGGTTGGAAAGAAGCGGACCAGTGATTGTAAGCGTTTTCCACATCGAAATGCGGAATGAAATGGGGCACAAATACGGCGTGCGAACCGGGACCTTTCCTACTTCAGACTTAGCGCACTCGTTATTTGGATAGACCTTCTTCGGAAAATGCAGGTGAAACAAGAAAACAGGGAGGCTAATCAAGAATTTCATGTTGCGCATAAACTTACAGCATCGGGAAAATATTTTCGGTTGAGTTCAACTGGAACACCTGAGAGAGCTGAAATTGAAGAAGAGGGAAAAACATCAGCGGGACCATAGTGTGTGTGTGTGTGTGGGGGGGGGTACGCCATGTATTTCAGTGAATTTCTCGACAGGAGAAAAAGAAAACGGATATACAGCTTGACAGAAACATGGACTACGAAGATTGATGAAGATAATCGGTATAGCCACTGCGAATAGAAGGAACTCTCAAGCACCGATAGTTTGAAGTTACCTAAAGCTAGATTTTACCCAGGAGCGATTGGTTTAGAGTTAAGCGAAACGGGACCGCAGAAAGGAAGTCGAGGAAGACAATCTAAGTGCACGAATTGAAATGAAATAAAACAAATTACACATCTGTAACACCCCTTCGGTGCCTAGCTGCCATGCCGCCCGAAAGAAGCACGAGGGATTGGATACCGCCGGGTTGTCCAAACCTAGACAGGGGAAGACGAGGGATTGGACATCGCCGGGTCGCTCAAACCTAGACAGGGGAAGTCGAGAGGCAGGGGTAGGGTTCGAACCTTCCGGTCAGTAAATCCGCGCTCTAATCACTGAGCCATCTTCTCTGCGTTCAGCACTGTTCAAAAGTTTGCCCTGAGAGGCAGAGCCGTGACTGAAGATTTTTCCCCAGTGATTCTCAGTGAGAGAAGGCCTTTTGAGAGGAATTCCAGGGTTTCAGGAGAATACCGAAGCGGCGTTTGGGTCACCTGACAATCGAGTCTTATTGATTCTGTGATACTGTGTCATCAGTATCCAGTAATTACCTAGGTCCTTCTGATGTTGGTGGTCGGGACGTTTTTTTGGCACCGCAAGAGGGTCCCAACCTGTCCCGAGTCTGTCAACAAACTTCTACACGAATATGCTTGGTCGCATGTTGGAATATTTTTGGGTGCTGTCATTATACTCGTCTCGGGGTTGCACAAATCGATATGAACGGGATGCAAATAAGGATTTTGTCACATCTGACTGAGTCGGCAATCAGTTATCTCTGACTGCTGTCCCTGCTCCAGTGCCTAGTACCGGAAAAAATCACCGACAAGGAACACAATACCCCTATTGCGAACAAGCGAGTGCGAAAGTACAACGGTCTGAAGCTATTTTATTGGAGGAGCACTGGCTGACTTCGGTCCAACGCTGTCTGGCTTTGATGCAAGGCTGTCATGCGGTGCATATTGAGGGGGCGTTGTCGAACCTTGATCCAAAGCTGTTTCGCGCTGTCTGGGCTTGACTCAGGTCTTTCTGGTCGACGTCTAGTGGACTTGAGTTCAAAATATTCAGCGGTCAAAACGCATTAAAGATTCAACCATTTCCTGTCAATTATGGCATCACTAATCTGCGCAGACGAGGCTCCCCGGTATCCGCACAAAAAGGTAAATGATGGGAGAGGGTGATCAAATCAGACCGTTCAGCCATAGCACCTTTTCGGTGCCTAGGGAAGCACGAGGGCTGAGATAGCACCAGGACGCCCAAGCCTAGACAGGAACAGTCAAGCTGCTGAGCTTGGATTTGAACGACGGACGGGAAGCACGAGGGCTGAGATAGCACCAGGACGCCCAAGCCTAGACAGGAACAGTCAAGCTGCTGAGCTTGGATTTGAACGACGGACCTTTCAGTGCGCAAGCTGGCGGCTTAGCGCTGAGCTAGCTCACCGCTTAGCAAAGTAACTGACGGCTAACGACGAGTACCTGACCTGAAACGAAGTCGGGGTGTATATCCCGACTGCTTACTTATTCAGCTTACAGTGTGGTTGGATTCGACCTGGCTACATTGTCAGTTCATTCATACGACATTGGGATTGTATGTCAAGTCTCTGCAAGTTGCTTATCTGTCGAAGCTATTATAGACGCTGCCAAGTATGTTCCTACTGTAGTGCGACGGATGAACTCAATGCACGAATCTGAATCTGAAACTCCTGTAACGCGTGTTAATTTGAGAATCCTGTGGCGGCAAACCAGCCTATATCTGAATTTCGGGGCACTTGTGTATCATACTATAGTACGTGCTACTTGGTTGTACGTCTGTGAGATGCGGCTCCTATGAGTTGCCGGAATGAGACTTTTTGAGGAGTTCGACAGCTATTGTCTCAGAACCATAGCTCATGTAAACTGGTGGTAGCGAATCCGCAACGAGACAAATAAAAAGTGGGTGTTCGGTTGGGCCACAGGAATTTCAGTCCAAAAATGTGAGGTCCAGCACCAAAATCTACGGTGATGCGGTCATGTATGGTGCATGCCGAAACACCGTTTACCAAGTGAATGTTATCCGTGCTCAGTAAGTCAGCTATGGACCACATACCTGGGGTACTTTAGTTGCAGCTGTTACAGTTCTATTCACCGAGAAAATGGGAGGCATAGCCATGCGTTGGGGTTGACGGCCTTAACTATTGAACCAAATAGCTCTGATTAACTGGGATCACGAGCAGAAGCTGAAGCGCCACTGACTGCATGACTGAACCATATCCGTAGGTATCAGGTCACGTTTGGGGCGAGATGGTCCAAGTGGTTAGAGCGCAGATTTACTGAGCAAAATGTCCGTGGTTCGAACCCGACCTCTGCCTCTCGACTTCCCCTGTCTAGGATTGGGCAACCTGGCAGCCCTCGTGCTTCCTTCGGGTGGCATGGCAGTTAGGCACCGAAGGGGTGCTACAGCTGAACGAGTGGGCTTGGTCACCGGGGTCCCTATTCAAGCTGACCAGCTAGTTTAACTGGTTATAGCTCTTAAAAGTCACCGCTAGGCCACAGATAGCCACACACATCGATCGTTTCCACCCAGTAGTCGACTGGGCAAAGAAAGCCGCGCGGGGAAGACCAACTTCAGGCCCACCCATCCTAACCAACATAATCTATGGAGCATGATAGCTCACCAATCTGGAAGGAAGTTCCCTTAATAAAGTCAAATGATGTGGCTGAGTGCTGCTAATTTTTCACTGGGCTCTGTAAAGCCTTCGGATACTCAAACACCGGAATTCTTCGTAGGCAATACGTCTCTGACCCATAGAACAGTGTGGTTCAAAACACCTGGTGCACATCTTGACCTTGAAAAACAAGTTCGTTCAGAATACTCACCAAAGTCCCATGAATAGGTGTGCACAGCTGGAGGTTTTGTTATTGCACTCGACTGATTAGGAGGAGGCGGTCTCTTGGGGGTAGAACTGGAGGCGTAGGCTGTCTGGTGGGCGACTTGCTTGAACAATATCTTCAAGGAGTTCACTTCCCTACAGAAAACAAAGAGAATGACTAAAATATCACACAGAACACAATGCAATTCGTTCACATAGGCGAGAGATAGGTTGCTATATCTGCTGATTCGCCAATCTGTGGTATCTGCTGCTGACCCGCTCCAGAGCCTAGTGCCGGAGACAAAAGACTCACAGAAGGGAACACAACAGCTATATTCCAACGAGCGAGTGCGAAAAGTACAACGTTCTCAAGCTATTTATTGGAGGGACACTGTCTGACCTTGGTCCAATGCTGACGCACACGGTCTGGCTTTGGTACGAGACTGTGACGTTCTGCATACTGCGGGAGCGTTGTCTGACTTTGATCAACGCTAACTCTTGCTGTCTGGGTTTGATACAAGGCTGTGGGGCGCTGCATGTTGAGGGGGTGTTGTCTGTCTGGTCAACATCTGGCGGAGCTGAGAGTCTCGGTAGATTTCGGGCATTCAGTGGTTGCTTTTAGGAAGCTAACCTTCTTGATATAGATATTGTCCAAGAAAGATGGCAACAGAAGACCTTTCATCACATGTGTTTGTCGCTGAGCGGAGCTGGATGTACTTAGCATGTTGACATTGGTATTCACTCTGATGTGGCTAAACCGACTCACCGTTTTTGTGCTCTTTGGTTCGACTAATGAGGCACTTTCGAGCAGCACACACTCCACACACGACAGCGACAAGGTCAAATATCCTAAGGGGCGAGATGGCCCAAGTGGTTAGAGCACGAATTTACTGACCGAAAGGTCCGTGGTTCGAACCCGGCCTCTGCCTCTCGACTTCCCCTGTCTAGGCCTGGGCAACCTGGCAGTATCCCAGCCCTCGTGATACCTTCGGGTGGCATGGCAGTTAGGCACCGAAAAGGTGCTACAGCTGAACAACTTTTTTCTGAACGGTGTAACGAAGGAGCGATACCCAAAGACAGCCAGATTGTTCTGGATCGGCAAACATTTCGTTAAAGTAAAGAACATCTGGTGAGATCAATCCATACACAGGTCATCAGATTTTGAGGACAAATTGCAGCTATTAACTGGAGGGTTACGTGACCGATTTTAATTATACTAACCCAAAGCATCCAACTAAGGACATTTAGTCCGATTCAGAGGTTCGATACCTAGTTGGAAAGGCGGCCTGAATACTCATGAGTAGTCATACCGTGGAACAAGTTGAACACACTAGCGCTAGCTAAACAAATAACCAACCGTCAACGACTGATCGCCGATCGCGTCAACCTGACGATATCCGCTTAGTGCTGCTAGCTAAAGAGTGGAGCGACTGGTGCCACTTGGGTCTACATACAGTCTTAATGAAGACGAAAGGCCTCGTACGGCTGAGAATTTTCGGGATCCGACGAACAAAACTGATCTCCTTCAAGGAGAGTCAACTAAAGGTGGCCTCTTCAGAGAAGTGTTATGGCGAAATTCCATGAATAACGAACATAAGTGTTGGAGATGGAGACGGAGTTAAAGGCGAGCAGCCAAATCTGGTTGATCGTCTGGAAGGGATGGCTCAAGTGGTTAGAGCGCCACTGACCGGAAGGTTCGTGGTTCGAACCCTAACTCTGTCTCTCAACTTCTCCTATCTGGGCTTGGGCAACCTGGCAGTGTCTCAGCCCCCGTGGCACGGCAGCTGGTCACCGGAAGGGTGTTGCAGCTGGACGATTTATTATTTTCATCTCATATTGTATATTTAAAATGTTACTAAATAACACGGATCTAAACAGAGGCCGCCTTCGACGAAGCAACCATTCACAAAGAGAACCCAGATCGGTCCTCCCAGGTTTCTATTCTAGACCACGATTGTGCCCTCCGATGATGAAGGCCTGTCATGCGGGCGAAGGAGTCTAACAGGAGAGGCGGTTGGGAGTTGGGAGAACGTCGCACGTTTGGTGATAATGACCCTATTTGCACTTGGCTGCCGAATACAAGAGGTCTCTCGGTGGCAATATGGTTACAGGAGAAAGCACTGAGAATAGAGATGAGGTTGATCATCTGAAACTTCCTTTTACGGTATTTTTAACTGGACACAATGCAAAAAGGCCGCCTCATGATTCAATCGACTGGGTTTTCGAGATACCACGGTACAATTTCTTCGAAGAACACTATTCATAAGGTTGCTGAAAACTTTTCGACAATTCACGACCGGTTTTGCTCCGCTTTAGGGATCATCAGGTGGACTTGGTCCCAGAGTTCCCGTCAACTCTATGTCCCACTTAAATCCGAAATGCAAGAACTTTGCGAAGTATATCCACTTGAACACCAATTCGGTTTTAACGGGACACTCAAACGAATCTCACCCGTTTTTCTTCAACTTAGTGGGTTGCAAAAAGACCACCTCATGTTTCAGTTGTTGGTAGGATATTTGAGATACCGCAGTGTATTTCCTTGACGCAACACATTACTTATAAGGCTGTTGAAAACTATCATCACCAGCTTCACCCTTCTTAAGGCTCATTAGGTAGGCGCGGTCTCTGAGTTTCCGTCAACTAGAACCCCAACCGTCGCTTTCTGTGGCTGGAGATCGTAACATACACAGGCGCACGGGTTGAGAAAGTTTAAACTAAGACGAGTTAATCGTACGATTTAACGCGTGTATATTTGTCTCTCTATTACGGGTGAACTACGACAAGCCGCAGGTAGGAAACAATGGCCCGCTTGTACAACTCTTTGAGTGACCTTGACACAGTTTTGTGGCTTGCTCAACTTGAGCTCACCGTTTCAAGTTTAATACACGCTCGTCGTTATCTCGCTCCGGACTTCTGTTCGACATTACTCATCCGCTGCGAATATGTGCCCACGTGTGATTTCACCAAAACACTGATTTCCATATCTGCTCATTTCTGTATCGGCGTACGCCGTCACTACATCCCTGTGGACGTCAAGTGCTGTTGCCTTCCTGAGTGCTCAGGTGAACCAGAATGAAAAAAATCGTTCTGCTGTAACACCCTTGCGATGCCTAGCTGCCGCGAACCCCGACGGAGACACGAGGGCTGGATACCGTCAGGTTGACCAAGCCTAGACAGGGGAAGTCGAGATGTAGAAGTCGGGTTCGAACCACAGACCTTCCGGCCAGTAAATTCGCGTTCTAACCACTGAGCACCCGAGCGTGTCAACAAATCGGGAGACAAACGGGGAACATAAAGCTCTCAATCTGGGAACAGATTCGGTCATCTCTGGTGCTCTTCACCACACAGCTGTCGAGTTAATCCTTTGAAAAAACGAACGATCGGCCCACAATGTAGTGATAACGACTTACCCGGCCAGGATGAATCCATCTAGCGAAGAATCACTTATTAAAATGTCACCAATCGCGCTACTGACGGAAGCAAACGGAACGAAGTGGCCCCACACGATTCGACTCCTCCAGAAGGCCGAGCTACCTGCGAGCCAAGAGTGGAAGATAAAAAGAGAACGCTAAATTCGAGTTGAAGAAAGGGCGAATAACACACACCCAAACACGTCATTCGGTACAGCATCCCAATGAGGAACGGGAATTCGCATTTCATGGCCAAGACACGATTGACCAAAGTACAGTGAATTCCCCGTGGAGACCAAGCTACATCATCTGCTCAAACAGGAGATTATCTCTGAAAAGGATTCGCTTCCCTGGAGTATGGAATAGCGTGAAACGCTTCTTCCGGTAGATGCTGACTTCCAAGATTTACTCGAAATCGCTTGTCTCTTGCCGAAGTGATTGTTCTTTCGGGTGTGTAACTCCTACTGCACTGGCTCGCTTCCTCGTCACTGAGAAAAAAGAAGCATTCAGCTGTAGCACTCTTCCGGTGCCTAGCTGCCATGCCACCCGAAGGAAGCACGAGGGCCG
>NW_008751757.1:1256316-1259106 GCF_000715545.1 Opisthorchis viverrini
TGGGTAATCTCGCCCCTCGTCACTGAGAGTCTATTCTCTAAAATTGTCTTAACTCGCTTCATGCTTAGTCATTAAATCGCAAGCTAAGCTGGTGAATCAGTGCCAAATTAACCATGGTATCGGTACACATCTGAGAAGTTCAATGCTGCAGAACTATTGTCGCTAAGGTCATCGCCACACTCACTTCAACAGTAAACGTTCTGGTGGTAGGATGGGAGTTGGAAAGTCCAGTGACGAACCCGTTCTTTAAATAAACGGATTTATTTATGCCACAAAGCCTAGAAGCATTGTATGGCGGTTTTATCGGGAATCATCATCAGTGTGCACTGGAAACAATCAAGATCGTGACCTCCAGGCTAATAGTTCAAGACTAAACCATTCGACCACGAGCTGTTGATTAGCAGTGTGAATAGCTCGTACTTAGACAGAACATAGTGCCCCCTTATCCTTCAATCCAAGGAATTCACGTCACGTGGTTACGTGTGGATTGGTTCTTTGAGTGACGACCAGATGTATGGCAACAATGTAACTGGGCTTTGAATGTACAATCCACCATCTGGTACCCAAAAGCTGTGGCAAAAATCATCCATGGAATTCGGTACTGAAGAACATACGTGATGGAGATTACTATTAGATTGCAAAAGTTTTTTCTACAAGGTTCTACACTTCGCTTTCACAGCATCCACTGGCTGTTTTTTGACCAGGTTCTACATTTCGATTTCACAGCGTCCAGCTAAGCTGGAGTGATTGTTGGCCACGCAGGCCTCGCTTGTTGGAGCCATATCTGATGCCTAGTTGGGACGGATCTATTTTCCAAAGTACCGGGAGAGTTCGATTTTCCCCAGTAACTGATTGGTTGCACTGCATACCACCAAGAGACACTCTATCGTTTAGCTTTTTAAGTAACGGTGATACTACTGATGGGAGGGCATGTGAGTAGTATATCTTCTCGTAAATCCGCTTTGCGTCTCTTGAACTTTTCTGGAAAATCATTGACTGTTGCTCAAATCCAAGCAAGTGCTACAAAGCGACTCCACAAATTCCGTAATAGATCTAACTTTTCAAGCGACGCAAAGCGGATTGACGAGAAAACATACTACTCGCATGCCTCCCCCATCAGTAGTACCACCGTTACACCAACACAAAGAGGTCCTTCGCCGGACAAGCTCCGTTTGGGGGATAACGAAGGAAGTCAATGCTCTAACCAATATTTTACCTCGTCCAGCCAAGTTCAACACGTTGTGGAGTGAACGAGGTGAATTCCCCATTTCAAAGATCTGGAACTAATCTGTGCCGCTTCCGAAATCTGTGTAGCAATCTATGCGTACATCACCGCCTTTTCATGCGACATTGCATAAGATATGGGTGGATCCTCCTTCTAGCTCTTATTAAGGGAACTTTAAATCTACACTGATGGCATGGAACCGATTCGATCTAGGATGAACATGANGTGCGAATAACACACAACAAACACGTCGATTCGGTACAGTATCCCAATGAGGAACGGGAATTGGCATTTCATGGTCAAGACACGATTGACCAAAGTACAGTAACTTCCCCGTGGAGACCAAGCTATATCATCTGCTCAAACAGGAGATTATCTCTGAAAAGGATTCGCTTCCCTGGAGTATGGAATAGCGTGAAACGCTTCTTCCGGTAGATGCTGACTTCCAAGATTTACTCGAAATCGCTTGTCTCTTGCCGAAGTGATTGTTCTTTCGGGTGTATAACTCCGACTGCACTGGCTCGCTTTCTCGTCACTGAGAAAAAAAGAAGCGTTCAGCTGTAGCACTCTTCCGGTGCCTAGCTGCCATGCCACCCGAAGGAAGCACGAGGGCTCAGGCACTGCCAGGTAGTCCAAGCCTAGACAGGGGAAGTCAAACCACGGACCTTCCGGTCAGTAAATTCGCGCTCTAACCACTTGGGTAATCTCGCCCCTCGTCACTGAGAGTCTATTCTCTAAAATTGTCTTAACTCGCTTCATGCTTAGTCATTAAATCGCAAGCTAAGCTGGTGAATCAGTGCCAAATTAACCATGGTATCGGTACACATCTGAGAAGTTCAATGCTGCAGAACTATTGTCGCTAAGGTCATCGCCACACTCACTTCAACAGTAAACGTTCTGGTGGTAGGATGGGAGTTGGAAAGTCCAGTGACGAACCCGTTCTTTAAATAAACGGATTTATTTATGCCACAAAGCCTAGAAGCATTGTATGGCGGTTTTATCGGGAATCATCATCAGTGTGCACTGGAAACAATCAAGATCGTGACCTCCAGGCTAATAGTTCAAGACTAAACCATTCGACCACGAGCTGTTGATTAGCAGTGTGAATAGCTCGTACTTAGACAGAACATAGTGCCCCCTTATCCTTCAATCCAAGGAATTCACGTCACGTGGTTACGTGTGGATTGGTTCTTTGAGTGACGACCAGATGTATGGCAACAATGTAACTGGGCTTTGAATGTACAATCCACCATCTGGTACCCAAAAGCTGTGGCAAAAATCATCCATGGAATTCGGTACTGAAGAACATACGTGATGGAGATTACTATTAGATTGCAAAAGTTTTTTCTACAAGGTTCTACACTTCGCTTTCACAGCATCCACTGGCTGTAACTTAGCTGGAGTGATTGCTGGCCATGCAGGGCTCACTTGTTGGGGCCATATCTGATGCCTAGTTGGGACGGGTCTATTTTCCAAAGTACCGGGAGAGTTAGATTTTCCCCAGTTATGAGTAACTGATTGGTTGCACTGCACACCACCAAGAGATACTCTATCGTTTAGCTTTT
>NW_008751757.1:1259971-1261427 GCF_000715545.1 Opisthorchis viverrini
GTTATTCACGACTCTTCTCATTCTCTGTGAGCTGAGCTAAAAATAGGTCCCCTAAGCGTTCCACGAGAAACACGTGAGAGGACTTTTGTACGTGGGAATCCCAACCTATATGGGTCAAGACGTCCGAAACTGGATGCGGTTATTCACGACTCTTCTCATTCTCTCCATCTTGAGCTAAAAATAGGTCCCCTAAGCGTTCCACGAGAAACACGTGAGAGGACTTTTGTACGTGGGAATCCCAACCTATATGGCCTGAGTCAAGACGTCGCCCCCGACCGGCATGTGTGAACTCCTGTGTCGATATGAAACAGTTTGGCTCAAACATATTCCTCAGCTGTGTACATGCTATTACAGCTAAACTGCAACCTTACTGTGAATATATTTCATCAAATACATTCCTCCGAAGATTCGTCAGCGATGAAAACTGGAGAAAACTTGTGTTGCCTTGAGCAGTTGGTGCGCATTAACAGTTAATCTGCCGAGAAACCACTCGCTTGAATTCGCAACAGCCTTAGAAGAGAGCTCACGGAATTGGGATGAGTTCGGAAATCAGTTGCGTGTACTCGGGAATGCAGTCCGAGCTCCAGTAGGGTTAAAGCTGTACATGATCCTACTGGGCTTCCCTAATGAACGGATGGTTGCAAGCAGGATAGTGAGTAGCGGCAACTCGATAAAGCAAGGTCAAAGAGCGATATCACCAGTTGAAAACTGTCACAGGTTGTGAAGTTACTGTAACATTTATCAGTTATTTTTTTCATAAAGGTTGCTGAGAACCCTTCGACAGCCCACAACCGGTTTCGCCCTTCCATTCCGGGCTCATCAGGTAGGCGCAGTCCCGGCTCATCAGGTAGGCGCAGTCCTCGAGTTTCCGTCAACTACATGTTCTACTTGAACCCAAATTGGACTGTTTTCGAGAAATACACTCATTTGCAAATCATTTTGGTTTTCACGAGAGACAACTGAATCTCTCGTTTATGATATTCTACAACTGAATGTGCTACACATAGGCCGCCTCACGTTTCAATTGGCACGATATTCGAGATATCGCAGTATATTTTCATGAAGGAAACTACTCACAAGGTTGCTGAAGAATTGTCGACTGAGTTTCCTCGCTCGTGAAAACCAAACTGATTTGTAAACGAGTGTATCTATCAGGTTATTTTAATAACAAGGCAGTTCCAGATAATAAGGGTCACGAAAAACAATGTGTTGGATGGGCCCAGATAGGCCCTCCTAAGGAAAATTCGGGCTACAGGAAATTGTTCTATAGAGTGAGGAAGGTCCCCTAACGAGAAGGCGATTATTGAACAAAATGTTGTTGAGCTTCAAATCGCAAAATTGGAATAAAATCTTTACTACTTCACGTTTGCTAATTTGCGTCACCTGTGGCGTCAAAAAGGCATCTCACTGGATCTTAAGGGTCGTGTGTACCAGGCTACAGTAAGGGCTGTGTTGT
>NW_008751757.1:1261675-1263547 GCF_000715545.1 Opisthorchis viverrini
AATGTGTTGGATAGGCCCAGATAGGCCCTCCTAAAGAAAATTCGGGTTACAGGAAATGGTTCTATACAGTGCGGAAGGTCCTCTAACGGGAAGGCGACTATTCAACAAAATGCTGTTCGGCTTCGAATCGCAAAATTGGAATAAAATCTTTACTACTGCCACAATGTTAGTAACGAAACAAGAATGCACCATAGAAATCCAATGCGTTGGCAGGTGTGGTTACAAGTAGTTCCAGTTGGTTGATTTTAGAGCCTAGGTTTACCACACAAGGTTTAACCGCTTTAACAGTGCTCTGTCCAGCTTGTCAGCTTGTCAGGGGCGTTCCAACAAACTAACTGGACCAAACACAGGAAAAGAAAATATCGTGGGGACCCACAAAAGTCAGCAAGGACTATAGGTGTGGTCGGACGGGAGGTCACAGAGAATTAGCAATAACCCAACTACCGAGGAGAATTAGGCACAGAGAAATCGGTCATGGTACAATCGGGGAAGCATGCGAGCACATTGAGATCAACAACGACAAGCTTTAGGGGGGGACGTCCCTGCTTCCAGTCAAGAAAGGGATACAAAGAAGCATTCCGTGATTTCAGTTGTCTCCTCATCAAAGGCTAGTGTTTCAGATGCTCCAGAGCCGAATATTGGTAAATAAAGATTTTATTCCTACCGAGTTCGTAACAAAACGAGCTTACTTATTTCAGTCAGACGACGGTATCCCCCGGGTGACGGATCCCCACTGGACAAAATCTTCAAATCAGCAAGTACCAGGGTAGTAGAATCCTGTGGAGAACCGAAAAAGAAAAGACCATATGGCACAGACGAACTTCAAAAAAAATCTAGTGGGAGAGGGTAAACGACCTGGGGACCTGTATCTAGTGGATTGACTGACGAAAGATATGAGGAGTCAAAGCGATTAGGTCAGGACCACCCGTTCTAACTGACAGAGATGTACACGTGTCTCTTCCGAAATGAAGATGTAGAAAGAACCTTTGGCTTTAACCCCCGTCCTTGCAGCTTGCTGGCAGGACATCCAGCGGGAGATAGGCGATTCGATTCCGCCCAGGGCTCTTTTGAAGTGCGATCAGAAGATTAGTGACACTGACAGCAGCAGTAACGCAAAAGCATAGTGTTTTCATTCAAACTGTGGCATCCTACATTATGGGGGCAAGATTGCTCAGTGGCTAGAGCATAAATATACTCACCGCAACGTCCGTGGATCGAACCCAATCTCTGCATCTTGGCTTTTCCTGTCTAGGTGGGCACCCTGGTGGTATCCCAGCCCTCGTGCTTCATTCGGCTGACATGGCAGTTAGGCACTGAAAAGTTGCTACAGCTGAACGATTTATTTTTAGCTTGAATTATTCCATGGAATACGTAGAATATCGTCCGCAATTTCGCCCAAGATCAAGGTTACATCTCTTCCTGTGTACGAAATTGAGTTGAAGAGTTTCCAGCTAATATGTGAGTAGTTTCCTTCATAAATCAAATTTTGTTTTACTACAGTGGACCGGTAAACATATAACTCACCCTCCTACTTCGTTGATCAATGGAAAGTGCTGTGTAGGGAGTCAAATATTTCGCTAGTAAAACTTGCTTCTCTAAAGGATCGTGACAGGACGAGCCAATGTGATGAATCGAGGCACTGAACTGCCAGAGCTGTGTATCCGAATTAAAGACTTTACCTGTTTGTTTAACTTGTTTGGGTCGACAGATAGCCTTCAGGATTTTTTCGTTGTTCGATCTGAGGACTTCTGGGTCGAACTGTATGCCAACATAGGTAACCAACCCGCCTTGCACTGAAACTAGGGGAGGCACCGGAGCTATTGTGGACGCACCGGTATAACATCGGACCATTCCGCTGGGGGGCGTGTACTA
>NW_008751757.1:1263920-1271515 GCF_000715545.1 Opisthorchis viverrini
GCCTGTGTGTGGCAGATTCAGCTGTGGAATATCATAAGCTGGAGAATCAGTTGAGTCTCGTGAAAACCAAGAGCTTTTTACATTTCTTTTAAATCGGACGAAGGACACAGTCCGAAGAGTCCAAGAAACACCTCCCAGGGAAAGACTGGATTGCTCATTGGTGAAGAATTCCACTTAGTTTCCCTTTCTTCTTCGTACAGCCTCACCAACTTGCAGTGAATATGTTCAGGTTGTTGGTGTATTTTATTTTGAAAAAAAATCATGGGAACAGAACACCGACTGAAAACTTATCATGCTTCGAACCAATCAACTACGTCTCAGACCATTGCTATCGGGTTGTCATATCATGGTTTGTTTCCATGACTAATCAATTGCAGAACCGAGTTCGTGTGTGCATACAGGACTGAGCTTACATGCTACGCCAAGTTGAATATAATCGCAGTGCGTAGTCACCTGTTTTATACTCGAGGCCAAAGCAACATATTACACTAAAGTTACGAAGGATTACCAATCAGAAGCGCATTGTTTGGTCATTAAGTGTACCCGTATCACGAAGGTCACATTCCTGAGAGCAACCAGTGAATGCCCGGAATCTACTGAGACTCTCAGCTCCGCTAGATGTTGACCAAACAGGCCACGCCCCCTCAATATGCAGCGCGTCACAGCCTCGTATCAAGGCCAGACCGCGCGTGTCAGCATTGGACAAAGCTCAGACAGGGTCCCTCCAATAAGTAGCTTGAGACCGTTGTATTTTTGCACTCGCACGCACTCACTTGTTAGGAATATGGCTGTTGTGTTCCCTCCTGTGAGTCTTTTTTTTCGGGCATTAGGCACTGGAGCGGGTTAGAGGTCAGATACAACAGATTGGCGAATCAGCAGATATAATAACCCGTAAAAACAACAATCAAAACAATAGTTCAGCTGTAACACTCTTTCTTACTGTCATGCCAACGGAAGGAGGCACGAAGGCTGAGATAGTGCCAGGTTGCCCAAGCCTAGGCAAGAGCAGTCGAGATGCTGAGTTTCGGTTCGAACCAGGGGCCTTCTGGCCCGTAAGTTGTCGCCTTAGCCACTGAGCCACGCCACCCGTAATGCCCAAATAATACCAGCTGGTAGAAGCTACATATTCAACCAGGGAATAACGACCATGTCGAGGGGGGGCGAGCCAACACGATCGGTAACTCGTCTAGTCATAGGGCATATGGAAGAATGTGAGAGATGGTACGCGGAAAGAGACCTGTCTCCGGCTGGGATGGCGAGCTACCCGAATGAAAATGATTCGTGGACAAAGGAAAGCAGCTGCGGGTCCCAAATGCAGTGAACCCTGGCTTCCAGAAAAAAAGGGGCGAATTCCAGAACATACAGGTCGGCAACATAAACGGGTAAAAGCAGACAGATTTAACTCAGTGCGGAGAGTAAGAGATAGTCTCCCCATACGCACGATAGAAGTACCACACTCCTGTGGAAGTCAACAGAGTTAAACCAGAACAATCGTGCGGTGGAAAATGACCACGTGCATATTTCAAACTGCTGTAACCAACCCATAGTTTGAGATACCCCATGCAGTGATTTTGAGGCCTATCGCCTTTTCAGCAGAGATTGGCTCAACTTACGGGATGAAATCCCTATTAAATATCCCAAATCTCTTCACGCTACTGTTATCTCTGACTGCTGTCCCCGCTCCAGTGCCTAGTGCCGAAAAAAGACACACCGACAAGGAACACAACAGCTCTACTGTGAACAGGCGAGTGAGTGCGCGAGTACAACGGCCTCGTTGAATCACACTGTCTGGCTTTGATACAAGGTTGTGACGCGCTGCACATTGAGAGGGCGTTGTCTATGTGGTCAGCATCTAGTGGAGTTCAGGCATTCAAAGGTTACTTTTAGGAATCTGACCTTCCTGATAACTAGCAACAGATGTGCGTCAACTTACGAAGACTAATTACCGATAAGGCCGCATTCCCCGAATAGTACGGAGAGTAGTTGGATAAATAACTGAGCTAAGGGGTCGGAAAGGTGATAGTTAGGTTTTCGAAGACGATGCGATCCGATGGTTATGTATCCTAGGATAAAATGGCACAAAACTCAGAGCAGGTCATAAAAAACGCTGCATGTACGGGATTTCGTCTGTGTTCATTAAGCGACGACGATGTTTCGGCTCACGGGTGCCTAGCACTCATGAGAAGCTCATCAACTGAAGTATCGTCCAACTGAACTATCATAGACGAGTCCAAACAGCAGCTAGACTGCTTCACCGCCACTGCCGACGATGCTTAATTCGTGGAGGAATACAATTACATGAAGAAGCAGGGACTCACACAAAGACACAAAACCAATTACAACGGACAATCTGTGGACTTACACAGTTTGCTATTTCTTTTGTGGCATAACACAAATAGCACTTCTTCTTGTGTAGGGATGACGGAAGCTGAGCAAGAAAAGGAGAGGAACGATCGTTGGCAGCATTTTGTTAGATAAGGTTCGAGGTAGAATAAAGACCGTCAATCTTATAGGACATGATGGGTTCGTGAGACGTTTAGAAAGTGTCCGAGAACGAGTTAGAACAGAGTCCAGGTTTTCGAGGATAAGCAACGTTTTACTTGTCTAAGAACAAGCGCACATGAGCTGAAATGTACATACAAAAGTTCAGTACGAGTATATATGGTAAGTATAAGAATAAGCACACAAAAATCATGACAGTTCGTGATAGGGAACTGGAAGGCTTCGCTCGAAGAGAAACCATATGAAGTGGGTTCAACACATACCTAGTGAAGCTCATGGGCGGCTTTGGAGCATAATTAGTTCTTAGCGAAATGCACTAATTTGCAAACAAATTTGGTTTTGTGAGAGACTCACGTGGAACCCAGCTGAATCTCCCATTTGCGATGTTTTCAGGCAACTGAATGTGCAGCACCAGGCCACCTAATGCTTCAGTTGCTACGATAATCGAGATAGCGCGATACACGTGTATTCGTAATGCACTACTCATAAGGTTGCTGAAAATCCTTCGACAACCCACGACCGGTTTCGCCCTTCTTGGGACTCATCAGGTAGGCGTCCCCGAGTTTCCGTCAACCCTATGTACTAATTGAAACCAAATTGCAGGAAATTAGCGAAATACACTAATTTGCAAACAAATTTGGTTTTGTGAGAAACTCACCTGGAATCCAGCTAAATCTCTCGTTTGTGATGTTTCTGAATGTGCAACTGAATGTGCTGCATCATGCCGCCTCATGTTTCAGTTGCTAGTAGTTCTTGTGTAGCTGATTAAATTTATTGGGCAATTTTTGGCAGGTTAGTGGTTGACGACTATCATATTAGATTAAAACATGGTTGAAACTATGGAAGGAGACCTTGGAACAAGGTTTAAGGCCTAAAACCCGACTGACTGTCGATATTTACTTGAAAGGTTTATTATTCATGTGAACCAATTAAAGTTCGACGCAGTCTCATTAATATGGGGGAATTACACTGTAAATTGGTTTTTCGGGGCACAATCGAAAACTCTAGGGAGTACTAAGGTAAGGCCAAGTAGTAGAGCCGTCACAGATATCGCATTTTAGTTGTCTTCCCATCTGGCCACTTATATCTCCAAAGAAGGAATACTCCGCACCTTCTGACACTGTTCTTGGAATTGTTATACAGCATAATTCTATACTGGCGTCAGTAAAAATAAGAACGAAGAGTGGTTGTCCATCTCGTTCAGCCGTAACACCCTTCCGGTGCCTAACTGCCATGCCAGCCGAGGGGAGCACGAGGGCTGGGATACCGTCAGGTTGCCCAGGCCAACACAGGGGAAGGCAAGAGGCTAAGGTCTGGTTCGAACCAGAGACCTTCAGGTCATGAGCCCACGCTCTAATCACTGAACCTTCTCGCCCCCCTCTTCCCCACAGAAACAGCACACATTAAGGAAAGACGAGCAGTCGCTTGTCCCGCTTGTTTCAGTGTGAACAGATGAATTGGGCGTTGGAGTTCGAAGGATGATTTCGAACTGTCTGTGGCCATGGCAGCTGATTCAACGGGGTGAGGAGGCGTTAATGGTAACATGTTTTTCGCATACTCGCTCTATTGTATGCGGCAAGTAGGGTAACAGAAAAGTGGCACCTTGCAAAGGCTGTGACATGAGGTTCTCTGTAGATATGCAGTTCGTAATTTACCGTTAAATGGAACACTGTCATAGTGCCTAGACCTACACGAAGGACGATTAAGGTCTTCAACCAAAGCCTTCAACTCAAAGGCCGAACCACGAGGCTGCGGGGATTGGTGCAAGGCTGTCGGGGCAGCCTAGATTTCAAAGCAGCAAGTTGCCACACATGCTTCACCTCAACCTGGAAAACCAAGAGACTGATATTCAGACCTCTACCCAATGACCAACATGATACGGGAGGCTGTCCCACGTACACTCCCTAGTAAAACTCAGTTGGTTATGGAGGTGCACAAACCATCACGCAGAAATAAGGTGCAATCCCAACGGTAAGAATGATTCCGTCTCCTAGCCGGACTGTCTAGCTAAAGTGGGTGTTGTCTTTGTGGAGTGAGGCTTGAAAAAGATGTAAAATTAGAGTTGCTGGTAGAGTCCCCATTAACCAATTGTGCTGCAATGCTCTCCAAATGCTTTGGAATCCTTTGACTTTTCAATTTTACACTTTACGAGGGTCTGCTTTCTTCATTGTAAGTAGACAACAGTATTTACTACCGGTGCAGTGTTATTCACGATGATGACCACGTGTTCGGGAGCCAAAGCGGTGATAGCAACAATTTCATGTCATCGACTTACCACAGTGTATCCGGTGGGTGCGGCGGTTACGGAATCTACGAAAACCACATCCGTTACGACACATGAAGTTGTGTCAGGGAGCGAAAAAGACATGACGCTGGCACACCGACCAGGATGATGACGAAAAACTTAACAGCTGAAAGGAAAGGGGATTCGATGTGGGTAGATGGACTATCAACTAGTGAATCTAAAAACCTGAAAGGCACCGATAAAAAATTCATGTTGTCAGCATTGATAGAAACTACCATAATAGGAGGAACAATTATTCACTGACCAAAAGGAGGTGAGCTATTGACCGAGAAAACTAGTCGCTCGAGTGCAAAGCCTTGAATCCTCTCAACCCTAATGTTCCGTCCACAACATACTGGACATTTTTCTGAAGGCGGTAAAATTGTAAAACGATACAACCGACATAAGCCACAAGCTACTGACATGCTTCAGTTCGCTGGAACTAGCTAGAGATTCGGGTCTTCACGGACTAGACAGGTCACCATCCGCTTATTCAGACACTGTTACACATTCCCAGATTCTGCCATCCTTCACGTATTTACGACGGAGAGTTAAGTTCACAGACGCGTGTCTGTCTCATTTCCATCATCATCATCATCATCATTATCAGCTGCAAGGGCCGAGTAGTTGATGTACAGTGGTTATAGCTGCCACGATTTCGTCCACCGGGTGGGGTAGACAACTGCGCATTGGAGGTGGGAGCTGATAGATTGATGTGTAAATACAGGTGTGTCAGTGGACTTTTAGGCGATGATTTGAAAAAAAGCAATGCATTGAAGACAGTAGCTTGAATGCACGAGTGCCACTGAGGGCTGACAATGTCTCTAACCACCAATGCGGTCCGTCTCGGGGTCCCCATCCAAAGAGACGGCAATGGCCAGCGCAGCTGAGTTTTCTGGTAATGGTTTTCTCACTTCGCTGCCAATTGATTGTTTGATCTCTCCTGGCTGGTTTCCACCATTCGCGTGGTTTTGTAAAAAGAACCCTTCGAGGTAGTCGGTCGACTGACATACGGAGCACATGGTCAATCTATCGCAACCTGTGGAGTGTGATCAGTTCATCTATCGTGGACGAGTTATTTCTTCCAAATACCATTCAGCGTACTTCAGCACTGCTGGTCAGGTGTTCCCACCAGACTCGGACAACGTTCCGAAGACATCGATGGTCAAACATTGAAAGTCTTTTGACCTCCTCGGCGCACAGCTGCCACGTTTCTGACCCGTATAACAATATAGATCGCACCGCGGCATTGTAAGCATAACCGTTGACGGATAAGCTGATGTTACGCCTACGCCAGAGGTGACGCAGGTCCACAAAAGCTGTTCTGATCGGGATGGGAATATCATCTTTCGCGAGACTAGCAAGACTGATACAGCTGCCCAGGTAGCCAAACTTATCTGCTACCTCAAGTGGCACATCCGCCAGCATGTGGCTGGGATTCGAGCCTACTCAGTCTTGCAGCAGCGCTTTGCATTTTGCAAGTGTGAAAAAGCATGCCAATCCTGAGGTGGAATTACTTAGATTACTTAATATTGTTTGCATTCCCACAGTATCAGATCCAAGAAAAGCTGGGTCTTCTGGGTACTCGATATCTATGAGCGGGCACCCCGGAAGAACTTCGGCCCCACAGGCGTTAGAGGTTGATAGTGATTGGGCAAAACGGCCCAAGTGGTTGGAGCGCGAATTTACTGACCGGAACGTCCGTGGTTCGAACCCGACTTCCCCTGTCTAGGCTTGGGCAACCTGGCAGTATCCCAGCCCTCCTGCTTCCTTCGGGTGGCATGGCAGTTAGGCACCGAATGGGTACTACAGCTGAACGATTTATTTATTTATTTTTTATAATCGTATCAATAACGAAGTTGAGGAGGAAAGATGAAAAGGGGCAGTCTTATCTAACATCATTTGGTGTGGCGAACTCAGGCGAGAGCTTCTCATACTTCTTCATACGGCCGCGGGAGTTGGTGTACAACGACTAAAGGAACGTTAAGAATTTATGAAGGACACCAATGCTCCATAGACACTTCTATAGTTCCTGACGGTCCAGAGAATCAAAGGTAGCCTTCAAATCAAGGAATATAACAGTGGTTGGTTGCTGAAAGCAGTGTCGCTGTTCCAGAATCTGTTGGAGAATAAAGATGAGATCAATGCACCATATTACAGGACAAAACCCCACTTGGATTTCGCGGATCTGCCATCCCTGTCTATCTGTGTCTGCCTGTGTTCAATCTGGATAGGAACTGACAACAAGAACGCCACTGACATCGGTTGACAGCCATATCTTGGAGTGTCTCCAACAAGACGCAGTGGGGATCACGCGGCCCCCATCCTGGAAGGCGAGTGGAACCGACAGCATCCGAGCGTTTCGTAATCTCCTTCATACCTCTTTGCCATCATCATCATCATCATCATCATCATCATCATCATCATCATCATCATCGAGAGCATGACATCAGTGTTCAACACCGATGCTTCTCTGCCAAGTCAAGGGTTGGCCACCTCTCTGCTTCCGCCACTCTGAGTTAGCTATGGAAACCAGCACCCTCTTCGACAAACGACGGTTCGGCATACGCAACAAATGTTCCAATCAACGCAGCTCCTGGTGACGGACACATTCTTCAACGGAAGTACCCGTTGCACAACCGTAAGGTGACGAAGCATCAGTGACGCCGGAAGTTTCGTTACGTCCGGAGTCCAGCTGACTCCCATGTGGATACCACACTAACTACGCGCCCCTTTTTGAAAGTGGGCACTATCACCGATTCTCCCCAGTTGTCTGGGACAGACTCCTTTTCCCAAATGCAAGCAAACA
>NW_008751757.1:1271630-1278205 GCF_000715545.1 Opisthorchis viverrini
GATCACGCGGCCCCCATCCTGGAAGGCGAGTAGCACCGACAGCACCCAAGCGTTTCGTGATCTCCTTCATACTCCTCTGCCAGGTGAAAATGGGCACAACCACAGACTCTCCGCAGCTGCCTGGGGCACATCCCTTTCCCTAAATGCAAGCAAACAGATCAGACAAGCGCTGATGGAGGATTTCACTCCTATCTTTGGACAATGCGGTGGGAGGTCGTCTGGACCAGAATCTCAGCGGCGCTTGATAGAACACATGCAGTCATAAACCTCCGAGGCAGTCTACAATCAAGAGTTCTACGTTAGCTGTGAGCTCCAGATGAGGGCAGGTGATGGCCATGACAACTAGTGTTCGAAGTGTTGGGCCCACCGGTCGAGATGTCCTTCTTCATTCGAGATGTTCACACTATTCTGATCCTTGATGACTTCTCCCACAGGTAGTTCCCGGGGACCGGTGGCACAGATCAACTGGAATAATCTTCGGACATTATCAGCTTTCTGAACCTCTTCCATTTCCTTGGCTTTCTGTGTTCACCACACTTCACGGTTGGCTTATACGCTCGCCTCCATTTGACGTCTGATAGTTCGTCACATCAAGTTGTGTTCGGGACCGGCTGGGATATTTCTCCGGGATATAAGCAGTCTGATATTCAGTAATTGAGTGCGCCTGGTGGTGCCGTGCCACAGGCAAAGTTCCCAGTACTATGCAGAGAGGTGACAACCTCGTCTCAGTATGAGTTCACATCCGATGGTGGAGCTTTTGGAAGAGACCCCAGAAAACGATTCTGGTAAGTTCGTTTAACATCCGGATCTGCCAGTCTCTTAGTTGTCAATCGATCTGTCCGCACCTTACGTGGCCCTTAAAACGTAGGGAGAAGCCACTCCGGACGAGCGCGTGGTCAGAGTCCACAAATGTGTTCCAAAACGATCGGCAGTCAACTATTGGTTCGCGCCAATGGTAATTGATGGCAATGTTATCCATTTGAGTTTGTGGCCGGCCTACCGTTGGAGGACACCATGAAGCTAGAAGACTTCGGCTATTTCGGAAGTAAGTACTGCATAAAAACAGCCTGCGATCAGCGCACAACTGGAACAATCGTACGCACCGAGTCCAATCCATGTCGACCACCTAATTGAGTCTCAGATATGCTAAGCCTGCTCACTTGTACATTCACATCTCCGGTAATCACCAAGATGTCTGAGCTTTTAGCTCGTCGCAGCAGGGCATTCAGGGTGTCGTAAAATTTGTCTTTGACGGAGTCGGAGCTACCGTCAGTTGGGGCGTAGGCAGGCACGGTAAACAGACACCTATCAACTTCCCGCTTGGGCGACTCCTTCACATACGTTACCAGCCAAACCGCACAGAGACGACTATCAACAGGTATCCAGTCAAGTAAAGATACTTCCGCCCGGTGACTTGGGACGATACCAACCCCTGTACATCCCGGCGCAGCAACCTCTAGAGTTGCGTAGCTGGAAGCGAGCGGAGACTTATGGGGCGGTTAGTTCAATCACTGTGCTTGCATCTTGGATTCTTGTTTCTGAGACATAGCGAGTCGTGTGAGAACAAGAGAAGCTTGCAGTCCTGCTTGCTTCAGATTGCGCACATTGAAGACGGCCAGATAAACTGGGTATCGAGGCTTGGAGACTGACTTGCAGATACCTGAGAATGTCGGCGGCATGTGACGAGCAAATGCTGCACGCGAAACTGATGCGAGACGAACGGAGTCATCAGTTCTAAGTGCTGGGCCTACAAGATGGGAGTTGTTAATGGGGTCGGGAGAGGGGGAATAAAAAGTAAGTGAAAGGGAAAGAAAGGAGGCGTCAGCAATAGCCTGTTTTCGTTTACCCGCCCTGCTGTACGCAGCAAGTAAGGCGACCCGGCAGATGGTACCACGCGGCGGCCGACATGGCATGAGAGTATTGTTGGTTGTGTCATGGTTGTACGAAGGCTGGGATATTATCAGGGCGCCCACACCTAAACAGGAGGAAGATTATGGTCCTCAACCAAATCCTTTAGTTCAAAAGCCTAACCGCAAGGCAACGGTGTTTGGTGGGAAAAGCAAATGCATTACCATTTCTATGGAGCAAGTCGCCACATACTCCAACCCCCAACCTGGAGGGTCAGAAGACTGTGTTTGTCAGGCCTCTAACTATTGATCAATCTGGTATGAGAGACTGTGAGTGTCGCGGAGACACTCCTCAGTATAGATCAGTGGATCGCTGAGGTGCGCAAACCGTCACACTACGGTAAAGTCCAGTCTCTTCGTGACAGGACGACTTGAAACCCTGAAGTTCAAATGCCAGTACCCTTTGAATGGATATAGCCGCTGGAAAAGAGTGGTCCATGTACTAGCACCTTCTTCCGAATGACGAAAAGTGCGTCCATATGTCATTCGGAGGGGAACTCAACGAACGCCTTTATCGTGCATGGTGAGAGTGAACCAGAAGACATCACGAGGATGGACGCTGAAAAGGATTTGGGTGTCTGGCTCTCTTCAAATACATCCTCCTCACTGCACCATGAGAAATCGGGTCAAACGGCATTCGCTGTTAGTTCTGCACGTCTCCCGTATTACTCGCATGGACTTCCAGCCATTCTATGGGACGTAAGTAAGACCGCTTCTTGAATAAACCAACCATATTGTCCACTAAGGACGCAACAAAGGCGAAATTCTTATTGAGCGTGTCCAACGAGTCGGCCTGGAATCCGTGGACTATGAAAGGTGTCTCGCGGTGCTTGACCTCTTTCCCTGGAGTATCGTCGACTTCGAGCAGACCTAATAATTACTTATGTCCTATATGAAAAACCTTTGGTTAACAGGTTTTTCACCGTTGATCATGCCAACACGTGGCGAGGACATGGTAAGATTTTCAAGTTCAGAGCGCACACTTTGATTAGGCAAAATTTTTATCATTTCTGATAGTTGCTGCGTGGAATAACCTTCCTCCGAAGGTTGCCAACGCTCCATCTAGTACCCATTTCAAAGCACCGTTAGACGCGCTGGCAAGCTTACTGCCGCGCGCTGAGAACTTAAGGAGCAGTGGCTTTCGTCGTGACAGTTACAGCAACCAATGCTGCTTTTGTTTTTGTATAGTCGCAACGTCATCAGTATCAAAGACAGCAACCTAAACATGGACGCTGGTGCTTCACGATCGCTCAACATCATCATCATTAACATTATAGACAGAAACACCAGTGTTAACACTGACGTACCACTGTCGTGAGTGAAAAGGAAAGCCCGGACGGGGAAGAGAACTGATGCTAAACTATCGTAAGCATTCATAGTTGCCTTCACCTCCAACCGCTCAACAAGACAGTCTGTGAAGAAAAGGACAGCACGAAGACCACTGACACAGGGACCCCATCCTAGAAGGCGTACCGCATCGAAAATACCCGAACCTTTCGTCTTCTCATTCGTACCCACCTGAAATGTCCATGTTGTCTGCCTCAACGTCTGCACCATTGCACAATGGCCTCCATCACGTAATGGAGGCAAGGAGAACAGTTGTCTCGGTTGACAGAATTCTGGCATTTTTAGTAATGGTCGATCCTCCGACTGAAGTAGCCACTGCGCAGCCAAATACCTGTTTTCTAATTACCCTGTTACGAATTCGTTGGTGCCATTCGACATTGGCGATCCTGAAACACCTTAGATCTTCTGTCAGAAGACACCATGTTCCGCAACCATAAAACAACTCAGCCCTGGCTGTGGTGTGGCTCACACAACGCAGTTGTAATAACGGTAACACTTCAGTTCAGTTCTCGGCCTGGGCAACAGGCATTAGGAGAACACTGAACCGTGGTTGGCTATTGGGTTCACGCCTTCAGCCAATAAGAACTGGCTTTTCATGGATTCACGGTTTCACGGATTGATACACAGGATCGACGACTTTGCCCAAATTTCCCGGAACGGTTTTGTCCTTGTCGTTCAGCGGCTATCGTTCACCTGAAAGGCACAAGTGAAAAAATGGTGTAGCACTGCTCTTTATGCTCTCAGCGCGGGGCAGTATGCTTGCCAGCGCGAGGATTCGCATGAATAAATGTCTAACGGTGCTTTAAACTGGGTTCTAGAAGGAGCGTGGACAACCGTCGAAGGAAGTTCATTCCACGCAGCTACTACCCGGAAGGAATATAAAATTTACCTAATGAATGTGTGCGCTCTGAGCTTGAAAACCTTGTTACCATGTCCCTGCCGTGTGTTTGCTGGGTCAACGGTGAAAAACCTGTTTGTCAAGCTTTGTTCAAACAGGGCATAAGTAAGAATCAAGTCCCCTCTTTGGCTTTGATACTCCAGGAGAAGGAGATCAAGCGTCGCGAGACGAATTCTGTAGTCCACGAATTTGAGCTCGGCAACCATTCTCGTGGCGGCTCGCTGGACACGCTCAATGAGGGTGACGTCGTTCTAGCGTCCTGAGTAGGCAACTTGGTTGGCGTCTAACGTGGGCCCCGTAGAGTATTTAGAAGTTCATGCTAGTAATACTAGAGAAGGTGAGTCTGATTATCCGTGAAGTGGCGAATGCTTTTCGGGCCGGTTTCTCATGGTGCAGTGAGAGGGACAATTGTGAGGGGACCAAAGTATTCAAATCCTTATTGGTATACGTCCTCTTGATATCTTCTGATCCTTTCTCACCATGCATGACAAAATCATTCGCTGAGTCTCTTCCAGCGTCATCCAAAGGTGGGTTAGCAAGTGGCCTAATTGTGGGGCGGGTGCTCTAACCACAACAGCGCCTAACTGCATGCGGTATTTTTCCTAATATCGTTTCCTGGTTGTTTTTTATGCAGCTACAAAGTCGAAGATTAACCCACGATGACCTCACTCGCCTGCGGATTTTGGCTGTACAGCGTCGTGTTCGTAGTGCACGTTCGTGCTGAGCCCCCAACCCAGCAGCGATCAGAAATGTCCTAGACTCATCCCTGGACTCAACTCACTCGGTCAGGCGGACGATAAGCACGCATTTGTCTCATTGTTTGCACATTTGTTTGCGTGCCGGATTAATCTGACTCTCGCATAGCACTTTGCCGCGCCGGCATAGGATTTATCTGGGAATCCACTCAGGAATTCCACCACTGTGTTTCCGAATCAGCGCATGCCTTCGCTGAAGCAGCTAGTCATTCCCTGACGCCACTTGAACTGTTCTTTCACTCTCACTCTTCAGGGACCCTTTTGCATTTTTGTAGCCGGATAGTGTTATCTGGTGTTCGAAGCTTGCGTTGGAGAGGTGTATCTGATAATGACATGCCGTCGGGCGACGCGGACTTAGTGTCTCCCGATATTCCGACAGGAATCCCTGCCAAATCCCTGTCAGACCCTCCTCTTTGGACTTCCAAATTGCGCGTATCTGCAAACGCTAATGATGTTAACCGACCACCAACTTTGCACACGATAATATTTGGAATTTCAATGCGAGTGAACAATCTTCCGAATTCCAGTAGTGTAATGGCAGCCGTGAAGCTGTTCGTTGGGTCAATTTTCAGCCACGTGCTATAAGCCATCACTACGACCAAAGTATTGACCTCGTCCTGGACTCGTCCTTGACTCGTCCTGGATAGCAGATTTTAAGATTGGGCCAGTGTTCGGTCGGTTGTGGCCACTGGTGAATTAGATGCTTCATCACAATGCAAAAATGCCTATTGGCCTCAGTGGTAACGGTAACTACGCTTCTAAGTGTTCTAGTGCGATGGTGCCTGCACACATGTGTACACCAACAGTTTACGGAAGCGCGTCATCATACTGAAGTTCATAAATGCAAGGCGACGCGCTGTGTCAACAAACGCAAAGCGTTCCTGTCCGCCAAGGAGAGTGTTGCAATTTGGACACACGATATGAGAGAATGACCCAGGTGTCGCCTCAGTATCTGAGTTTCTACATTTTGTTGATTCGCTAACGCGTTTTGGGAACCCGCGAAACACTTAATGACGCTCTGAGCTTGCTCGGAAAGTTTTCGAATGCAAAGTCCTTAGCTGATGATGCCGTGATCACGGTTTTTCAGAAAGTCCCATTTTGTAGAACTCTGTTTAAGCCTATTCAGGCTCTACTTTGAGCGGAATTCTTATGTTTAAGGACCTACATGGCTGAACACAATGGTTGGTTAGGATGGTAGGAAAATTTTTGGAAAAGTTGGTTCCTTCATGTTCTTCGTCCTGTACGGATTTAAAAATGCCTTTACAGAGCACATGAACCATGGTTATTTCGTATTTCTCCGCGCAAACCCAAAATGTATGGAAAAGTTTGCTATAATTGCGGCAATCTTCCTGCGTAAAAGGCCAAGAATTTTGTCGCAGCTAGTAAGGTCGATGAATTTTTGTTATGACGGGCATCACATGCTGTAATAAGTTCACGGTAAGGTTCTATATGCACCGATATTCCGACTCCTTAATTGTGTGGCGGGAGGAGTTGGCTGTTTTATAAGAAATGCAAACGGACATTATGATAGACTGGCCAGCACTTCGGAGCTGGGGCACAAAACAAACGCAGTGAGTAGGGCCTTTGGCGCATGTGAAACGCACGCAACGTGACTAGCCTGGCGGATGAGTCGTCAGACTGGATATGGCAATCTCGGTTTTGTCATCG
>NW_008751757.1:1278393-1322174 GCF_000715545.1 Opisthorchis viverrini
TCCACCACTGTGTTTCCGAATCAGCGCATGCCTTCGCTGAAGCAGCTAGTCATTCCCTGACGCCACTTGAACTGTTCTTTCACTCTCACTCTTCAGGGACCCTTTTGCATTTTTGTAGCCGGATAGTGTTATCTGGTGTTCGAAGCTTGCGTTGGAGAGGTGTATCTGATAATGACATGCCGTCGGGCGACGCGGACTTAGTGTCTCCCGATATTCCGACAGGAATCCCTGCCAAATCCCTGTCAGACCCTCCTCTTTGGACTTCCAAATTGCGCGTATCTGCAAACGCTAATGATGTTAACCGACCACCAACTTTGCACACGATAATATTTGGAATTTCAATGCGAGTGAACAATCTTCCGAATTCCAGTAGTGTAATGGCAGCCGTGAAGCTGTTCGTTGGGTCAATTTTCAGCCACGTGCTATAAGCCATCACTACGACCAAAGTATTGACCTCGTCCTGGACTCGTCCTTGACTCGTCCTGGATAGCAGATTTTAAGATTGGGCCAGTGTTCGGTCGGTTGTGGCCACTGGTGAATTAGATGCTTCATCACAATGCAAAAATGCCTATTGGCCTCAGTGGTAACGGTAACTACGCTTCTAAGTGTTCTAGTGCGATGGTGCCTGCACACATGTGTACACCAACAGTTTACGGAAGCGCGTCATCATACTGAAGTTCATAAATGCAAGGCGACGCGCTGTGTCAACAAACGCAAAGCGTTCCTGTCCGCCAAGGAGAGTGTTGCAATTTGGACACACGATATGAGAGAATGACCCAGGTGTCGCCTCAGTATCTGAGTTTCTACATTTTGTTGATTCGCTAACGCGTTTTGGGAACCCGCGAAACACTTAATGACGCTCTGAGCTTGCTCGGAAAGGAATGCAATGCAAAGTCCTTAGCTGATGATGCCCTGATCACGGTTTTTCAGAAAGTCCCATTTTGTAGAACTCTGTTTAAGCCTATTTCTACTTTTATTTGAGCGGAATTCTTATGTTTAAGGACCTACATGGCTGAACACAATGGTTGGTTAGGATGGTAGGAAAATTTTTGGAAAAGTTGGTTCCTTCATGTTCTTCGTCCTGTACGGATTTAAAAATGCCTTTACAGAGCACATGAACCATGGTTATTTCGTATTTCTCCGCGCAAACCCAAAATGTATGGAAAAGTTTGCAATCTTCCTGCGTAAAAGGCCAAGAATTTTGTCGCAGCTAGTAAGGTCGATGAATTTTTGTTATGACGGGCATCACATGCTGTAATAAGTTCACGGTAAGGTTCTATATGCACCGATATTCCGACTCCTTAATTGTGTGGCGGGAGGAGTTGGCTGTTTTATAAGAAATGCAAACGGACATTATGATAGACTGGCCAGCACTTCGGAGCTGGGGCACAAAACAAACGCAGTGAGTAGGGCCTTTGGCGCATGTGAAACGCACGCAACGTGACTAGCCTGGCGGATGAGTCGTCAGACTGGATATGGCAATCTCGGTTTTGTCATCGTGACGTATTTGGGTCCGTCAATATCCCTGTACACGAACATCAGGATTGACTTGGCCGGGGTTGTCAGGATCGTTGGGATATGCAAAGCAGTAGCGATAAATCAGAACCAGGTTGGACAGGGGATACGCATTTGTCTGTGATCGATGTTTTGGATTTTTAGAATGATTCCCTTGTATGTGTGATGCAACCCGGGCAAGCTTAAGCCAGTGATACAGGCTCTCATCAAAAACTTTTTTCTTTTATATCTTCTGTAACTACTGTCGCGATTATTGATAGTTTGTATGGTGGGCTCAATTTTCTGATAAGCGAGTTGTTAAATCCCCACGAGGTGTGGTTCGGCACTAGAAATTTGGGAAAATGAGTGGTAGTACATGAAGTATAATTAATTGGATATGTGTTCAGGGTCGATCGAGGTGCATCTAACACTTAATGGAGTAATGAAAGGTAGAGATGGTCGCAATCCACAGCGGAAGGTGGAATATCGGGCTTCGCGTAACTTTTAGTTGGTCTGTGAGATGATGGCTTGCAGCTGGAAAGAGAGCTGTCAACCGTGCAGTCTTTAGAAATGTTTCGGTGCGGGAACGCAGGACGGGAGGACATGCCACAGAAAGATTTGTTGGATGCATAGAGGTACGTCGCGGACTAAGAGTCAGAACAGGTTGGACAAATCTGGATGGACGAGCAAGGCGCATTTGGAAAATTGGTAATGGGAAATCATTGTCCATTATCAGTCTAGAGGACAGAAACTGGACTACTGGCATCGTGGCAGTGTGTATGGGTTGACTGATACTCGTTCCCGTATCAGCTTAAGAAAATAAACTTCACAGCTCCCTGTTAGATAATCTTTTTCATCATTAGAGGCAGATCGCAATAGGAGTGGCTGTCTCATCAGTTTACATATTGGAGAGTTACAACATGGTGGTGGGTGTATATGTGAGTGACGTTTGGTTATTATAGACGATGTGTTAGAGGAGGTCAAAATCCACATGGCAGACCTAGAGTTGAACCTCATTGTGGTCTCAAGGAATGAGCAGCTTACAACGAATGAAGTGTCTGATATGAAGCACCAGTTTAGGTATAAACGAATGTTGGAGATAAAAAAATTGCGGGTTCACTAACGCAAGCGCTGGAGCTAGTAAGCAGCATCCAAGGACGGTCGCCATAGTTAGTTCGAGCGCTGCTGCGATTGAGTATGGGTACGTCATTGCCCCCGTTTCTATTAAGCTGAGCGTACAAATGACGGTAAGCAGAAGTGTAGTGAAGCCAGGATCTAGTTTTCTAGACGAGCAGATTTTATACCAAGTACACGCCCACTCCTTAGTTCTTAGCCACGGCCACATTCGTGGGCACACGTTTGAAGACGCATGTGATCCCTGAATTCTACGGATCGAGTCTATCCCACTTGAGCTTACGACCACCTTTTATGGACTTGTCTTTATCTTTGACGTCGCTGCGTCCTATAATGTATATTCTCACTTAATCTTGATATCCCAACATCAGTGCACACACGAACTTTTCATGATCGACAGTGGCACCCAGTGGGCAAGCAGTAAGTTTCTGCGCATAACGTGCAGGCTTCTGAACAAATTTACCCAAGATGTGTAATTCATTGTACATTTCTACTTTCAGGGTCCCTGTCCAGTGAAAATGGCTTCCGGGAAATGAGGACTTCAGTGGCTCTCCATTGCGTTCGCATCAAAACAACCAAAAATCAAGCAAATGTGCTAAAGACGTTTGTGTATTTTTCTGGGACGGAACGAACAGACAAGTTGTACGAGTATGCAGGACCGTAGTTGGCCTCTGGATTGGGCTGTAGTGCATAGATGAGTCCTCATAACCAGCGTCGCGGGTAGATATAGGACAAGCAGTTATCGTAAGCAGCTAAAGAAACGACAAGGCGTAAGTTCCTTGTCACAAAGAGCAAAGACTCGCCTTATTTTATAACAGTGTCGTTGCGCTTGCTGGCCTATTCCGGCTAAGAAGAGTCATTATTCCCCATAGGTAATATGTGGATACCTTGGGAATTCAAACTCAGATATATGATTTCTAATGTCAAGTTGCGCATACTTAAACATGTGGATCATCTACAGGAGTGCACACGCACTCAACTACTGCACAATGCACGGAGGCGTCCTGTTTTATTATACTGAACACAAGGTGAGCTTACCGTGAAAAGATACTGTGCCAAAGTTCGCTGAACAAACTTATCTGGTTTGTTTTGCGTGATGAATATAACGCATACAAAAGTTTTTCAGCATCAACCTGCATGGAATTTGCAGATATTCAACAGGTGTTACCTTTTATTTAAGAAATATTAAAAAACCTTTCAATAAATCCTAAATTTGATCTCGTGCTGTATGGAAAGTTGATGCACGTACAAGCCAAATTCGAACATACGATTCGTTTAAACAGGATTAACATGTAACGGTCGCTCAAGCTGACATGCGCACAAATGTCCACTGTCTCCCTTGCACCATGTTTTTGTTCCACATGTCACAACCTGTACCACGAAACAACACCATGACGTGAATACGAACTTTGATCAACAACGGGTTCTGTAAACTCGTTAAGAGCACAACAACTCAACATATATAAGAACAGAACATGGCAACCGACACAACACAGTCGGCACAACACACAACATAAAACTCAGTCAGCACAACGAAAGTAGTCGACAAACTCAATACAACGAATGGCGTTCATCACCTTTCGGCCTATGCTGAGCTGATGCTCAGACGCCGTTCGGACGACGACGGTCGTTTCTTCACACAGCACCTTGACCTGATTCACATCGGACCTACGCAGGATTCATTGTGCAGGAAAGGTCTGGGCCCAATATCGTTTGGATTCAACGAAAAGCAGGGGACCAGAATTTAACACGCTCAATCAAGACCACAACACGCTCAACCAAAATTTCAACACGCTCGGCCAAGTCACCCCTTCAGTACAACTACGTACAACAAGCCTCAGCGTCGTCCACTATAATTTATCAAACGCAGAACTTGATAATTCCCTTTTTTGTGTGTAACCCGCTTGCAACACAGTGTCTCTGCTGGTCACTACCTAACTCGCTAATTATTGGTGTTACTCACCTTCTGAAGCAACCCATGGTAAAAACAAAATTCCTTATAAGCCACTCAAAAAGTGTTTTCATCAAAGGATTTTTCGACGCTGAATAGGTTTGTAAGATAAATTTAAGTCGCGACCGTCCAATTCGCGTTTTGAAACCGGGGCCCACCGGCTGATTTATTTTCCACTATTCTTGATTAATGCATGAACGACTGGGCTTAGGCTTGTTGAGGTCCCCGATACGGATCATCGAGTGTCACGCAGGTTCGACAATCCCGAATATCAAGGAGAAGAATTGGGTTCAATGTTTTACGGCACTATTTACACAAGTATAAGCAAGAGTAAACCAGGCCATTCCTGACTCCTTTTTCACATCCAAAATGTCCGAGCAACTTTCCATCCGGGCTAAGCCACGACGAGCAATACACATGACGCGGTTGCAGCCTCCAAAATCAAGTCTGCTTGGTTCCAGGAGATCACACAAACAAAAGCCTGGGCGCGCACGACAATCAACGTTACAGCAACCACCCAATATAATAGATGCACGCTACCTTGATTGTATTGGGTGCCACGTATAAACACTTGGGCACAACCATCGGTCTTCAAGAACGCACAAAGGATCTAGGCGCAAGACGTGCCTTAGAATAACTGTCTGCCCACTCTAATAGACATATTTGAGGGTAACTTCGACCAACATATTCTCAGTGCTACAACGGCCCGCCTATTTTCCTTTAACTCACTGTTGGCATCGTCCGGAAATGCGCTGACAATCATGAAGCTATCTGAGTTTGGAATTTTCTCAGGGAGACACGTCTGTTTGGGTCTATTGGACGAGCTTTTTCGGGCTCTAGTGACTTATGCGGCCGCTGCCTGATGCCGCTTCTTCACATATAAACGCCGTTGGACTGTTAATACACATTTAACGTATCGCCGATTTCGGTACGTGAAATTCGGGCTATAATAATTCATGCTCTCCTTTTAGGGCTACATGGGAAGGTTTGTGAACCTTTATCTGTTAAGATACGCGTCCAAATATACCCGGCCTTTTTTCTGGGGCTACCGTCGTCTATGTGGGTACCCAATAATTATCAATGCAATAAGTAAGCAATGTTTGACAGATAACACCTTAACGTTAACGCCACTAATGAAGAGTAGAGGTTTTCGGAGCTCCTTAGGTTTGAGGCACTCACTTTTTGTTAGAAAACAATTTTCCTCACTTCAGGAAGTTAATGCTTAGGATGACTATCTACCGACGATTTGGTAGCTGATTTCAAAACCAAGTTTGGATTTTTAAAACGCCTTTTATGTGAGATCTTGTGGTTGCAAGCGTGCTCTTTAGACTGAGAATTCAAACATTGACGTACCCTGTCTTTTTCTTGCGCATAATAACCGAAACGAAGACCCAGAATGGCACAAACCAATCCAGTGACAGTAGCATGAAAGAATTCTAGGAGCGGCACTTCCAGAAACGGTTGCGCTGGGCAACCCACAAATTTGGCGGTTCCATGGCAGTTACTTAAATTTTTATCCGCAGCCAAACAGTTGGGCTGTTCCTTGGCTACGCTTGGGTGCGTTTTGGCGAGGAAAGAAAGAAGCGGGAGAACAGAGAAATTCTTCACTGCATTTCTGTTAATTTATAAAGTATCGTTCAGCTCAAGGCATTCCAGTCGTCACTCGCCACCGGAGGGTATGATGATAAGGTGACTGAAGCTCGCGCACAAAATCGTCCTTACAGCAGTTACGTGCCCTCAACCGGCGGCAGAAGAGAATTTGACGCCTACTCAGGATGCCATGTAGATAGAAGCTGGAGTGCCGAAGCATTATAAAAAGGTCAGGTGACTTATAATGTTTTGTTGGATAAGTTTGTATAAGAATGACGGATTAAACAGCGGCAGTCGACCAAATGCTGTGTTTCACAGGTGAATAAAAAACGTTTTTGTTTCAACCAACCGCTCTAAACGCACGATTCTTCAGATGGGTCCATAATGGCTGCAGCCGTATCCGCGTTGTTGGTGAAATGGCTATTATTACAACCGAGACACTGTGATAACCATGAAGAAGACGGATGCAATATCTACAACGTGATCTACAGGGAAAGTTTTAAAACGATAGATATAAAAGGACAAATGGCAGAAGAACAAGACTCCCGAAAATAATATACGAATATCCGAAGCTTCCTGTGTACTTCCGCTGATCTTCGGAAGTACACCCAAATGCCTCCAAAACTGTAGTTCAATCCAAAGAAAAACTTACGTACAGTCGTGGCAGTTGGTGTTTTTTATCCAAAACTTTGACATTTCACCAGACAGACAGTTTCCTAATACTTTCAAATGTGTTTAAAGTCAATTTTTTGCCTTAAAATCAATTGCTCAGTTATCGTTGCAGCTCATTCAGACCCGCCCATGACCATGGAGGACGGATTCGTTGTGATAGTGGTTCGCAAACGTTGTTATCATTTTTGCGTTTGAAAATACGTTGACGATCGCCATGAAGTATAATAGAATTTGACGTAAGCACAAAGTGTACAGAGTATTACATTCCACCAGAATCTTATTTCCTTTGAATGTCACGTTTAGCTGCATCCGGTAGATGTCCCACTGCATAATTCACGTTGAGGACGACCAACCAACTATTCATCGGATAGAAGTCACATGGATTTAGGCAGGATTAGTAATTTTTGTGGAGAAAAGAGTCCTTCCTGCCCTTTGTGCGCATTACTAGTTGCTTCACATTTGGGACGTGACCGACAAACGTTCCAACGACTGCAGGCTTTACCAATTATCAGTGTTCACGGGACAGGCTACCACATCACGGTCACTGCTGTGACAATGAGCCTCTTCTGATGTGTGCAGAAGATTTATAGTGGCATGCGTCATTGAAGCCTATTTTGGCAGCCCATATTTTCCGCAAATACCCTTCTTTTTATTCTTCTAGGTGATCAGCCAAATGGGCGAACCACAATGTGTATATCGAATAGCTCATGGAGTCCCAACTAAATTTGTCGCCACGTCCTAGAGGAAAACCCAAAATTTCTCCGATACCGTGGTTTTAAAAGAGGAATTTTTAGCATATAGTTTAAGCATTTCTTGGTAATTATTTGAGCCCTTGCGGTCTTTCACGCAGTGGCAGTTTTATTACAAGCTGTTAAACGAACTCGGAGTTGACTGTGGGCACGGAATTCATATTTTTATGGCTGGCGGTGGCTTTGTGCAGCGATCAAGTATCTTGCGGCGTCATTCCCATTTCGATTGAGTAAAAACCTATAGCGGAAACATTTAAAAACTTAATGTGGTGGATTTAAGGTTTCTGATTGACCCTCTTGAACAAAGCAGAGACTTACTATGGAGTGATAACGCAGAAAAATTTAAGCTTCAAACAGATTAACAAATTTAATGCAGACAGTTGGTGTACAATTCTTAGTAGTTTAACGTAGCTTGCTTTTGACAAGTCCGGTCATCCATGTTGTCCCTAAATATTACGGTATGACAAAAGGACGATGAAATTTGTGCTTACTGACGGCAAAAAAGAAGTAAGTGATCAGAAAAGCCCACGCTCAGAAGTTCTTGCTGGTGTGTTCACTGTTTTTACCCCACATAGTTCATTAACTACGACACAATCTTTCAATGAAAGCGACTAGCATACATGCACCCGTATGTGTTCTCCCAAATGCATACATCAAAGGCCATATGTCATACATGTCGTGTTCAGTGGGTATGTCCATGGACAGCCCCAACACTTGTTTATAAGAACGGAAATATCGGAGCATCCCTCGCGGCCAACGGATCAACGATAGTGTCTGCGGTCATGCCGGAGCGGCTCACCGATTTCCTGTTTCTGGTAGTTCAGCCACTAACGCAATGTATTGTGTGGACATAATCATTTGAAAACCCAGAAGAATTTATGCAATTGTTGAGGCATTCAGTGAACAATGCCTGCTACGCCTGTTTGTCACGATTTTGGCATTGGACCCTGGCAACTCAGTTTTGACTAGAAATCATTCTTTCCAGCTGTTGTCCACATAGACTGCCGAGAATCACGGCTCCCTCTTACTTCCAAGACGTGCTTGGTACGTGTTTGACGGGGATGGCTTGCACGCATTGACAATTCTACATGCTTTATAAGTGAAAACCGACGAGATGTCAAGTCTATGGCGTGCCTCTGTCCCAGAATCTTCAGCTTGAATAATTTTGATTTTCGATGAGTATGTAGCAAGTATCACATTTGAAGTGATACTTGTGGCACAGGTGTTCGAAAATCGTTGTCTCAGAGCCATAGCTTGTGTGGGTTGATGTCGGCGAATCCGTAACGAGGCAGTCAGAAAGCGCGTTTTCGGTTGTGTAACGGGTACTTCCATTGAAGAATGTGTCCAGCGCCAGAAGCTGCGTTGGTTGGGACATGTGTTACGTGTGCCGAACCATCGTTTGCCAAAAAGAGTGCTGTTTTCCATGCCCAACTCAGAGTGGCGTGAATAGAGAGGGGTCGCCAACCCTTGACGTGGCAGAGGAGGATGAAGGAGATCACGAAACGCTTGGGTGCTGTCTGTGCTACTCGCCTTCCAGGGTCGGACCGCGTGGTCCTCACTGTGCCCGGTTGGAGACACTACAAGATATAGCTGCCAACTGATGTCAATAGCGTCCTTGCTGTCAGTTTCTATCCAGATTGCCTGAGTGAATGTCTGGAGGTATAGACACCCCGGAATGATTGTGGTAAGCTAGCATTAAGTCCCTTCCTGTCAACCTTTACTCTGCTTTACAATAAGGCTTTCAAATAAGTCATGGTTGTACGGTAGTGAAGCATCAGTATTGAACACTGATGTTATGCCGTCGTCGACGATGATGATGATTGAGTGCCTCAGCCCCACGTAGGCTGCTGGGCTCATGCACGCGCTGCTAGAAATATGTTGCTAGAGGCGATCCTATACTGTCCTAGAAGCACCAATTTTTAGGGCCATCCCGAGGGAAACAAGGAAATTACGCCTCTTCTTCTCACCCAAACAAGCTTTTCCTCAAAGCAAGGCCTATATGCCATGGCGCGTGCATTGTTAGATAATAGGTATAATGTCGATGCGAACTGGTAAGGGCATGTGTGTAAATGAGGGACGTTCACTGGCTGGATTGTGCGCAACTAAGGTTGCTTGGAACTTGCAGAGACATGAGATCAGAGATATCTGGTTTTGTTGGTTGTTTGTTTGATGAGCTGACCTTAGAATGGAGCTGATAAAGCCTAAAGAAAAGCGTGGAGCTTTGCTAAACCAGTCACCTCTAAGGTGCCACATTACGTATTTAGTGAGCTCGTTTTATCTTTTGCTCATCTAACAATGAGTATTTTGGACCATAGGCGGGATGCCACAACCAGGGCAAGCTCTGATTGAATAAATCTTTTTCCTTCATTTTCTAGGGCGTCCGCTCTTTATTCACGCTTGATTTCGTGATCAACGAGATGATGGGACGAACGCTGAAATGTCTTCAGGGCCCGACTTTCAAATATTTTCTGGCAAAAAGTTTGTCATCTGGAGTATGCAGACATCGTACTCACCTTTGAAGAGGAGAAATGGGCGCAGGTGTTATTAATTAACTGACTAAATTCACCGTGTCGTTTAGTGTGCACATGTGGCCACTAATGTCACGTAATCCCAATGATGCTTATTCCCAATCAGTGGGTGGTGTACCGTCAGGCATGATAATAAGGTTGCAGCCAGAATAAAGCTTGGGTTTGTTCGTAGTTGCAGCTAATGGAAAAAGTTAGCGATAGGGTACAGTCGAGGGAATGAAAGACACAGCTGAATGTGTGCTATCGAGCTGGGTACAGCATTGAAATACTTCGGTTCCTGGACAGGCCCGTAACGGACGTCATTTTAAGGTGACTGGGCTGGGATATGCGATTCTGTAAGGAACGTGGTATTTTGAGATGGCCGAGGAACTCCTCAGAAGTATAAAAAACTTGTCACATTACGGGTAATTTTCTGGTCGCTTAGAGAGCTGATGTGATGCAGCGTTTTATATACATTCGAAGTTGTATCAGTTTTGATCGTAGGGTGACAGGTGGGGAAAATGCACGAACCTGAAATGCACGGGTTGCATTTGCCAATTTGAAAGATCTATGGCGTTAAGGCTGTGTATCCGTGAATGTCAAGTAACGTGTGTATCAGGCTGATGTACGAGCTGTTTTGTTGGCTGTGAGGCCTGGCATGTTTGAGAAGCCGAACCAAGGCGTTTTCAGGTGCATGACAGCGTTTGTCTCAAAACCGTAGATCATGTGAGTCGGTGTGGGCAAATCCGTAAGGCGTTGGCTACATAGCGATTTTTCGGTTGTGCAACGGGGATTTCCACTGAAAAATGTGTCGTTAAAGTCCCCAGCTGGATCGTCATCATTATCTGAGACAGTTGGATCGCGTCGAGTTTGGATGTCTTATTAGCTTAATTTTTCGGATATAGTCAACATGATTTCGGAAGTGAAGATGGGTTGCAATACTTCGACATGAAAGATGAGTTATACGAGGCCCAGAAGAGGGCCGCTTGTTGAGTAGGTTGCTACTGGAGTTTAGTATGGACGGTCACGAGTTCCGATGAGAAAGACCAAGCTCTCAATTTTATTAAGCTAAACTGCTTCTGCATAGGGAGCAGAAATCAAGTAAATTTTTTGTTTAGTGCTCTAAACGTGCGGATTTGACACCAAGCACCCGACCACTCACTGGATTTTCGCTGCAAATGCACCCAGGGGGCACGTTTGAGGACGCATGTGGCCCTTGGATCCTGAGGCTCAAGTCTACACCGCTTATTCATACGACTGAGTACAATACATTCCTTTTTGGTTTTAGCTTAGCTGCGCCCGATAATGCATGTGTCTGCCGAATCCCGCTATTGAATTATCGATGTATACACGGCTCCATCGTTATCGTTAAGTGGACTAATTGTGCATGTAGTGCGTTTACAGTAATTCCTAAGGCTCAGCACAGACACTAACTGGGAATCGTGGGCACAAGGATTTGTTAAGCACTGGGTGAGTTAGCCACCAAAACTTTGTTCATTTGTGCTCTAGATGATATCGCGGAAGATGTGTGTGAGTCGTTATTGCTTACACATTTTTCAGAAACCATGTCGGGCAAAAACTGAGAACTGGATTGATCACAGATTATGTTTTTACCAATGCACCCAATAAATGATTCGGTAAATGATTTGATAAAGGTGGTGGTGTATTTTTTAGGTGTGGGGTTGGCAGGTGGATATGGGGGACCGCCGTTGATCGTTGGATTGGTCTATTATATATAGCTGGGGCATTATAGCCAGCTAGAGCATGCAAATGTAAATAGCATGTAGCGATGTAAATAGCATCGGCAGGTGACATTCAGTACGGTTGTGAGTAGGACGGGCCGTCGTTGGCCATTGGACTGGGCTACTGAGCATACTCGAGGCCTCATACGCAGCGTTGCACATAGACACAGGCCTAACAATTACGATAGGTAGGAAAAGTAAGCGATATCGACTACAGTTACGAGTATGACGGGCCGTCTTTGGCCATTATATCAGGATATCACGCGTGGCTTGAGCTTTATCTTTATCGGCCCGCATACACACTGGCGGCGTGTTTACTATAGGTAGCAGACATAAGCGAGAGCGCGCCAAGTTATGGATATGACGGGCCGTCGTTTGCAGTTGGGTTAGGATACTGCGTGTAGTTGAGGCAGGCACCACAAATAGAGCGTCATATTCATGAGAAGAATGATACCATCAGAAACCTCGCGACGCCATATTATATAAAGGCTAGTTATGCATAACTGGGAGAGGGAATCATCCACAGGGATGGCCCTCGCATCGCCACTGCACGGTTCATACTGTTGTCCAACAATGTTGTAATTAATGGAAGTTGGGATCCATGGAAAATATATTGTGACCAAGTTAGCCGAGGAGTATGAAGCAAACAAATTCAGTGACCGATCTTCCAGGGTGGGATTCGCATTAGATATTATTTAGATGTTTCAGTTCTTAATGAACACCAGATGACGTCAAAATATGCTAAAGTGTGACTTCGTTACCGTAAACCGGCAACAAAACGAGGATCTGTGATTATCGGTGACCTTAAGATTTCGCTCGCCTAAACAAAATGCTACTTCGAAAACCCTATAATTTCGGCGAGTATAATTTGGGTGTGCCTCTAGTCTGCGGTGAATTGATCTGGTGAAATTCTCGCGGTTCAAATATGTCGTCAAAATACACAGCGGACTTAAGCGGCGCGACGGAGTCTGAATACACTTGGAAATATTATAATCCTTACATTCGGATCATGTTAAAACGACTATTTCCACCAATTTCCGAATGACTGTTATCATGGTTATAAAGCCCATCACTTGTAATTTGAGGCTATCTTGATATGGCAGTTAGGCGAAGTGCTGTCATGGTCTCAAACAATATGCTGATTGGAAGTAACTTTCTCAAATACGAACTGTACCGGGAAGGAAACTGGGTGGCATCCAGTCCGTTTGAAGCAAACAACAATTATTTGCATCGGGGCATTAATTATGAGCTTGCGTGTTGAATCCTAGTTTTCTCTCAATAAATTTATTTCGAGTACCACCATGCCTTATCCAATACTTCAGAACATTGAAACGAAGTGAGAATCCATGCAAATAAACCATCCCCTTTCCTGCCATGGACACCTCAACGTTCAACTGTGGTGGTAGCTGATCTTCCAGAGACGAGAGTCAAGCATGCGTAGCTTGGAAATTCGATCTGATGCTCCGACATACTTTTCGTCAACGTGAACCCGTTTACTTACTAACTCGGTTCCACGGCGTCACTAGTGAGTTAAGATTTAGAGATTCTTCAAGCTCCAAATCAGAGCTGCCATGTTATTAACTATACAATGAGTTAGATACAAAGCGCCAGTAAGGTAAGTAGCACATAAGCGAATCTGGAAGAATCAGCTGAAAAACATGTGCAGGAGAAATGCTAATTAGAAGGCCGCAGGGAAGAACAATGCTTTATTGTTGTCCAGGCCAAAAATGATTTGGGATCCAACTCTGAGAATTTGACTCTAGATTCCGACCTACATGCCCAAAGGATGACTTGGATTTTATTGAAGGATTTTTGACACAGGCCAGCTCCGGATTCTGGGACGTAAGGCACAAGTGTTCCGGTAATTTCGTTTTTTTGCAATCATGGAGCTTGAAAATGTATGACTAATCAGCCCCGTTGCCCTTTGGCTGGTCAGAGAACGAAATGCTGGTAACCTGAACGACGGAGAGCTTATTAAGTAGTGTCGTGATTAACCGATCAGATGCTTCTGGTAATTTCAGGCCCACCGCGTTAACCGGAAATCGATTGTGGACGGCTGCTTCCTACGTGCCAAATACTGCAGGAGTTCACGACGAAAGTGTTGGTGACTACAGGGAGGCATATTCAATCACACTGCTCAACGTTTACAACACAAAGGGTGATCTTTATAAGACAGCCAATTAGTGGCATGAAAACTATTGCCAACATCAGATACTGACACTGGAGACCTCTGAGGTGTGGTTGTTTAGATCAGCCGAATCCTCAGAATTGGCGGAGAAGACCTGGAGAAAGTATAACACTATACCTCTACACCAACTTCTTCTGAGCAATAAATTGGCTCTGATATTCGTCTGAGCATGCACAAGGGAGCAGTAAGCCCTGTTTTGTTCGTTAGCATGTTTGCAGCCAACAGAAAACCAGAGATTTCGCTGTTTTCAGCCTACCGTTGTGGCTATATATTTGTTAATTTCTCGCTTATGGGCCCCCTATTTTTGCTGCAGAATTAAAAGGCAAAAGAGAGTAGTGTAGTACACTAGTCATCTCGAAACCATGGCACATAAGTTCATGAACTACTCCGAAATCACCATGGAAATTACGTGAAATAAGGCTTTCAAAACACTATTATTCGCTGAACGTGTGCTCGTTTGAGGCCACGAGACTGTATCTATAAACATAGAAGCAAACAACGTGTACTATACTTCTCAATAATTTAAAAGCTTTGAGTGGCAAGTGATAATTACGTGAGTAAGTAGAAGGCGCAGGAATGGTTTATAGCAAGGCAAAATATGAGCAATTCGCGACGAAAAGTGCGCCAACTCGTTTGAGCAGCTTGCATTTTTTGCGAGAAAAGGGTTAATGACTGACTTATAGTAATAACAACTTGATGCAGTGCAGTACCGACAGCAGAGTTTGGAGCAACAGTTGTCAAAATAAGCTTTGTGTTTTCGTGGATGTAAAGAAAAGAAAGCGTAATGGCGATGCAGGACAAGGTAACAAAATTTTCTTCGGAGTCAAGTAGATTAGTCAGTGGCTGTAGAACATCTGCAAAATGAAGGATGAACCACCAATAGTAGTTGATGATTCGAATAAAAGGACGAATTTGGGGATAGTGATGGGTGAGGAAAAGATTCTAAGGCCGAAGTGCGATCGGATAATGAAATACCGGTTGGGTCAATGTGGTGACCAAAATCTCTAGGTTGGTAGCAGTAAACAAGTATTTGCAAGTGCTCAAACGTATGTTTTGTGTAGAAAGGAGCTAAAATACTGCCATGAAATGATAAGCATGCTCAGGTCTAGAGATGCTAGCAATTAAATGCCACCTAGATAAGCATAGACAAGGGGTGAATCACGAAAAACTTCGTCCATGAAACGTTAAAATGCTTGGACTGCATTTCGAAGACACGTGATTTCGAAAAGCACAAACGGCGTTGTGGTGGCTAGTAAACGAATGCCATCCGGGGCTACGGGTATGCAGTAATATGCACGTACTAGGTGGAAGTTGGAGAAAACATGCCCGCGGCATGGGGTACCTGCGAAATCGTGGATACCTGTCTGGGATGTTGACATTACTGAGACAACGGTAATCCCCACAATGTCTCCAATCACCTTTGTATTTCTTGAGGACCACATGTAGGAGTCACGACCAGTGACTCGATGAAGTGCGGACGATGCCGAGTTCGAACCTGCATTCACATTCGTCTTCGCGATCTGGAGCTTAGCTGGATGGAGTCATCGGAGATTGGTATGGACAAGTGGACCTCTCGTCTAGATATGGTGAACGATGGAATGCATGTCAGGTTGAGCGTACTGGCATGAATGAGTAAGGGTTGCGTGCTCTACGACCGAAATATTGGTGATACCAGCACCAAGAGGGACGCGTACGAGACAGCGATATAGATCGTGAACGTGGTCGATGCTTGTTGATCTCCAGTAGTTGGGGGCAATCGACCAAGCTATCAAATCTAGTTTGTAGTTGTGAGATGGCAGAAAGTATTGGATCGGAATCCGTAGATTTGGTGGCTGTACAGTGTGAGACGGAGCAAACTGAGTGACTGGGGTAGATCCCGTGGATTTTTCGCCATTTGAGCCAACTGCTCCAGGCTATGGTCATCAAAGAAAGCACTGATGACGTGGGACATGGAGGGTGGAAGTTTATCGTGCCACGATTTCCACCGCTAGCTTGCGGCCGCGGAGGAGACTGCGCATGTGGCGCAGCACTTGTGACGACAATCTGTCACGAAGCTAGACGGTGGTGAATGAGTCCCGTAGCATCTTGTTTTCGGACTTCCTTATATTACTGATGACGGCCGCTCGAAGGGCGTCATAGTGATTTCCCTTGAGGATATCTTCCATCAGAATTTCTACTTCTGTTGTCACATCACTGGGGAGATACTGGACCATTTAGTAAAAGCGGATGACTTGAAAAGTGATACGTCGTTTGGTGAGAAAATCCCGACTTGCTGAGATCACGTCCTGGAATTGTGGGAATTATAGTCTAGTGAACGGATTCTAATCGCATTCTCGACCAAACCCGATGAATCAGATTGTGCATCCACGATGACCGGGCTAAAAAACTACGACGATTTGAAGAGGCAAGATAGGAAAAATCTATAAAGACTCAAACTCACCAAAGGTGTGGTGGCCTGGCTACCCAAAACGCTAATTTACCAGGGGCATGTAGCAAAGAAATGAAGATAATAACGCTAGATTGAGTACACAATAATAAAGGGGTGCAACGGAACAGAATCACTAACACTTGTTCGCTGGCTCAGGACAGTGGATAAATAGTAATCTAATCACATTTGTACAGGGGTCCCATTCTAGACGATTCTCGCATGTAATTAATTCCGAAGGTAGTCTCAAATGTTTTGCTACCAGAGTTACCACATGAAACACACATCGCTGTGGNTCGGAAGAGTAAGACAAAGTAAGTGACCATTTTTTTATCGCGTGTAGTTGTGCAAAAGCGTGGTTTTACAGTTTTTCGTATTTAAATAAAGAAACGTTTATGCAAATAACGAAGTACGTAGTATTATAATGGAAGCAAAATAAAGACACGCGACATCGCATTATCGGCGAAAACGGTTAAAATAATATAAAATGCTGCCCGCATATTGAAGAACGCTTGATGGAACAAGAGGGAAGTCAGGTTGATACGCCATAAAATCCAGAAGCTTGATGCCATGCTCCACGGTGATGACCAAGTAATTCAGGTGTTTTTCTGTTTAAGGGATTTTTGCTGCGGGAATAACTGTCCTAATCTTCCGAATTCCGATATTTGTCCACGTCCACAAGGACATCTTGGGTCTTCTGCCACTACTTATAGGAATATAGTATTCCTTGACCATGTTCGACGGGCCATTTGCCTACCAAGGCAATTCTACACATCCATGCGTCGGCAGCGGAAAATGTCCCCCATTTTTCCAGACAAGCCTATAATTATGAACAAAGCTCCATGGGAACCAGTGCTTGAATCTTCGCACGCAGTACTCATCCCGCCACATTTTGAACCAACTATGTTATCAGATACCTGCACGGAGATCCCAAAGCAGGATAACCCCAAAAAGCGGGGCACAAATATCATGTCGCAGCCCCTGAAACCAGAAGTTGAACTACGACAGGGCTTCGACCTTGAGAATGATGGCTCGCGGGAAACCTTCTGGTTCACCTGGCCCTCATTCTAAATCGAAGTCCGACCGTTCAAGGAAAAGGTTGGGAATAATCTTGTTCAGTTTTATTGAGATTTTGATGACCACTTCGAATAACGTACCTTTTCATTTAAGGAACGGCCGCGCGCAAACCCTGGATAAAGTCGATAAGTACGGTGCATGTTTAATTAGTACAAATCGAATTACCTAGTCGTAAGCTTGTTGCTGCATCTGTTTCAGACATAGACGGGACAGCAGCGGTGGAAGTCGAGCCAGCTCAACCAGCTCGGCATCATTAACCGAGGCCAGCAAGCGTGCCAACAAGACTGAAGAATTGCGGCGGCGGGAAGAGCAGCGGGCAGAAGAAGACAGGCTTCTGTAAGCATTTCCCTGTATACTTTCTGTAGGACTCTCTAGCCAAACAATGTCCATGGGTACATGTTCACCCCAGGTGTTCATTCTGAACACACTGGCGGTTATCTGTACTTCAGTAGCCGGAGTTCCTCGAGTGGTGGAATATTTATTCCGGTTTCGCTGCGTCCTCATTTTATGCGAAAATACTTCACATGCACACTTCCAGTTAAATCAGTGTGGTCTGTGAATAAGTAGCAGGCGTTGGTGTCAAACGTTTTGGAATTTCCTTGTGTGAGTTTGAATCACGGACGTGGTGGTCTGTATCTTCGCATCTTAACTCAGGACCTACCCCGAGCTACTTTCGTTGTCAGAGCCCGATGATGTGTCCCAGTATGCTAATCCTGTTATTCGCTACCGTGACAGACGGTGCAATGTGTGGGCGAATACTCAGTTTGCTCGGTTAGAAAACTGTTGTGACTTTCCGTAAGGAAACTGCTTTTCCGCGAATCTCCGGAGTTAATTTTTCTGGTACTTTAAAGTGCGTTCGGCGAATTTCCGGCTTCCAAAACTGTTTCCGCGCATCAGCAGAGGGTGGGGCTCTACCGAGTAGTACATGGTCTCCTGGATGAGGTTGTTGAATCCTTATTGGCCAACGTTTCCATCACAATAGCCACTATTCGTTTTGTTTGAAGCACTTGTGTATTCTTTCTGCTACTCTGGTAAGATGATTCGAGGGTGATGGATGACTCGAATATTTTTTACTATGCTTCTGTTGATGGATTCACTAGCTCTCCCTTTTGGTTGTTTCAACGATCTGACAAACCCCTTCTGTGGAACCAATGCCCTGTATAAGAGCTACGACGAAGCTAGGCTTACGCATTCCAAGTGTCGCAAAACTATTTGGGCGATGCAGCCCTTCTGTAGCGTCCAACCACACCTTGGAGGCCGTTAACGTGATTTTGTACTCATAGTGTTGCTTTGGAGGGTAGTTGGAGGTGGTATCAAGGTGCAATTTACGCTAAGCTGCCTGGACTTGGGGGGAGGGCCTGCCTCCCAAGCGGCTTTTTGTTCAGAACCCTACATCCTTTGTTTCTGTGTTTCTCTGTATGCTTTCTTGTACTGCCTACTTGCAAAACAGAACGCTGCACAGTTACTTCTCAGAACCATCACTCGAGCAAGCTCATCAGAAAACCCTTGAGCGTCGTCTAAATTCCAGTAGAAGACTGAGTGAATAATCTAACTTCTCCGACAAACAGGGTAGCTGGATTAGTGAAGTAGAGTGGTGGCGAAGGAAGACGTGACAAAGTGCCTCAAATATCAGGACCCGCTCATGGGAAATATTCATTCTGACGTAAGGACTTTGAAGCTGAACTGATCTCGTGAGTTCGATTATCTGGAATATTGCCGGTTCAAATTGATTGAAGTATTTTGCGCGGACAAATAATCGCCAAACAATAAAGCTATCGACCTTATAATCCCAGCCGATTAATTTCTCTTGAGACATGATTCCAATAACTAGATTCATGTGCCATTGGAATGTACGCTGCAATATATACTATTGACGACAAAATTGAATCAATAGGAGAAAGGGAATATCCCTGAGGAACCCAACCCGTTGTCAGGACGCTTCCGGACAGTTCTTTGTACACCCTAACGCGACCGGAGGTATTGGAATAAGGGCAGGAAGAACGCCGAAGGTGCCCTCTGGCTATCAACAGAGTCAAAGGCTCCTTTTAAGTAGAGAAAAGGCGCGAGTGTTGGCTGGGTTATTGATGGTATTAGGTGCGCTGCCCGAGTGCTAGGCATTAAGTAAAGATTCGAACGTTGCATCCTTTTCCAGGTCGGAATCCTGCTAGGTGATCCCGGACCTGCGTCTCGAAGATACCCGAGGACGGGTGTCGCATTATAAGGAAAGCCGTGTTGTGACGGTTGTGGAGCTTATACTTCTATGTTTCAAACGACCCACCCGGATACCTTTTTCAACACGGGTACGACCAGTGGTTGCTCAACTCCCTGGAACACGTTCGTGTTCCAAAGTAGACATGAACTACCAAGTTCAGGATTCAAGTTCAAAGATTCTCCTCCATGTTTGGACGACGCTGATGGAAGCTTGTTGCTTCTAGTCGACCGATGTTGCTTCAAAACGCAAATGTATGGATGCCTAAACTCACACAACTCACGGATGAGGCATATGGCATATGGTAGAAATACTCCTCGTGCTTAACCCCATCATATATTAGAAAATAGTTTGATTTCATTGCTTTCGGAAGTTCTTGGTCCTGTTTTTCGGATTGGCTGGGACAACTTTGTTTCGGATAGAGTCCAGATCCTGGTTGAGCGGAAGAACAAGGCATCATGGCGTAGAATGAATAGCGCGTTACTTGTCTAAGAATAAGCTGAGAGTAAAAGCGGAACCATGGTTAATACGAAATGACAATGTGAACCCAAAGGATAGTCATGACGTTCACTCGGACCGTGGAATTGTGTGTGGAGAACTGGTAACTCGAACACAAGGAATGAATCGAGGTTTTAAAATCTATCAACGTGTAATGAAAATTTGGTCAGGCTTCTCGTTTTTTTTAAAATTTAGGTGCAGACTCTTGGGTCTATAGAAGGGCAGTCATCAAATTGGCCAGAGGTGTTAAGGGGCGGAAGGAAGAGGGAGATGTCTTTACCTCTCCGCCCCGCAACAACAAAGGCGACCTAGATGATGTCACTGCCTGGCGGCGAACGCGAAACAAGTGTGCTGCACCACTTTACCGGCGCTAACTAGGTGCACCTGTCACATGGTTCGAATTGAGGTGAAACTCGGGCTTACTCGCTCTGATGTGAACTGACCAGAGCAGTCGTTTTGGGATTGAAAGTGAACCCCTCAGACGAGTGATGGGAATGGTAAACCAATTAAGGACAAGACTCTAGTGTTGGGGATGTATTCGACCTTAGCTAAGGTGTTATCGTCAACTTTTTCCAGCCCACTATAGCTTGTCCCAGTTCTAATCACTGTTTTCTCGATGAACTCTATTTTCCAAAAATTCAGGCTCCACGGTCCTTTTGCCTATGAGAGCATCCAGCCGCTTGGGTTAAGCTATTATACTTTTGGGGATGTCCGCCTTATCCTATAACAGGTGTTGTCATTGTCCCCTCGCCACTTTCCCGCAGTACTAATAAGTCCTATATCCCTCCAATTCCCAAGCAAGTCGGCTCAAGTGGTCTTTAAACTAATCGGCCTAGATCATTTACTCATGCTTTTCAGAAGTGAAGTTACATGTTTTCGCGGTAATGTTGATAGTTTCACCCACGGACATTTACTGCCATTATTCAAAGGCGTCTCACTCTTTAAGTGTTTGGGTGACAGTGCGCGCAAGTCTCCAGGTTGTGTACTTTCTCTTTCTGTTTTAACCATGCATTTAAAGAGGACACCACTTTGCATTGGTTATTATTTCACAAAGGGTGGTAACCAACTTACCATCCTAAGATCCTATCGCTCCAAAGGTCAACCTCAATTCGGGTGTGATCAGTGTTGTGTAGGGAGATAACCGAACTAATAAAATTTCAGTCCCTTTTTTACCTTCAGTACGTTTTGCTTTTCCAAGTCCAACTTTACCTAATGCTGGAATTAATAACGTTTGTGGAGTGACGCTCTCCAACCTATCTGGGCCTATCGGATACAGTGCGGAAGAAAACATTACTCCCCATTGGTGGCCCGTCACCGATTAACGTCGGTTGCACATCCAATAGACGTGGCTTGCCTTTTCTACTGTTGGTGCACATTTCATTTCTGTCCCCATTTTATGATTTTTCGCCGCTCCATTCGTCTTTGTGAGGCCGATTTTGAGGGGTCATCCATCGTCCTCGGACAGAACCCAGTTCTTCATCCTTTTCTAGGATGCCATATATCCTTTACAGCTGTACACCAATATTAAGTACTGGCACACAACCGTGAGCAAAGGATGCCCTAGTGGAGTTGAAGGAGAGGAAGGTTAAGTTAGTGAGACAGCCCTGTGTCCATGGAGGAAGCTATTGCGAACGAGCTGCATACTTCTTGGAACAAAAACAGATTAACACATCTGAGCACCATATCGCAGTAAGGCGTCGTCAGTGAGCTTCATCTAACGCCCTGTGTGAACCTCATCCAATAGTAGTGCTTCACAAGACAGGGAAATATCAGCTTAGCTTCGTAGCGCCTAAAGATAGGGCAGCCTACGGACAGATGTTTTCGCAAATTTTACGTTACTCGATTCGTGGATATCGTCAAAGCAGCCGTCTTTGCTACGTTGTAATTTCTTTGATGACCATAATGAGCACCAGGGCGATTTTCATTGAACGCGACTCATTGCAGCGTTTTTCACATGTATTTACATAAAGCACCTGATATAGTAGCGTGACCGTGAGGTCATTGGTCTGCCCATCCCTCAGTCCTAGTTTGCTCCTGTCTCAGCCTGAAAGATCTAACTATTTCTAAACCTTGTTTTCCGCATACGAATTCCGGAGATGTCTCGAGGCATTGCATGAAACGTAAAGCATTTAATGAGATTCGCCTCCATGAAGGAAGACGAATGACTAACATGGCTCGCGCCCTCTCCTTCCAGCCTTTGTTGTTCCGCCGCTGAAAGTAACAAGTGATTTTCTGTTACGATCTCCGCTGCTTGGTTCTTGTTCCGAGCAGCCAAGAGGTCTGTGTTTCGGAGAGGAAGACGATGTGAACCGAATTATATGTAGGGCTATTTGTCGAAAACTCTCCTTCATGGGGGATTACATCCATAGAAACTCAGTAGAGTGGTGTATAAGACGAAATTGCATCGTTATTTTTCTGAATTTGTTGTGTCAGTGCTCCGCTTGTCCTTTTATTTTCCTATTATAATTCTCCCCCAACTTATAGGCGTCAGCGCTGGGCTGAGTCAAAGCTCCTCGAGGAAGAAGTAGCTAGGCGGTTGGAACGATATCTAGATAGTGAACTGGCCAAGCTTCTCGTCGAACGAAAAGATGAATTCACTAATGAAGTTGAAAGGCGCGTTGAAGCGGAACGAGCTCAAGTCCTGCAGGCACGTGCGGCAGAAGCTGAACGGCGGGCGCGTGAAGAAGCAGAAGCCACAAAACGCCGAGAAGTAATGTGTTCTCCTCTGAAATTGTCTTATCCTCGTGTAATGAGCTTGTGGACGTTACTACTGTTCGGTCCTTTGGTGGATTGGTTATACCGCGGTCATTTTTATGCATACATCTATTCTCACTCGTTCATGTTTGTCTTTCTAGATCTAAAAGTGCGGTTTCTTACATGACCATGCTCTCCAGCCATAGTTGTCTATTTGAACTCGCCCGGCATGCTAATATATCTAAAGCTGCATGAGATCTGGCGATAGTGTTGTTCATCAGTTCCTTTGACTCCTTCGGGATTGTTGTGTCCTCTCGTTCGAATTTTAAATATTAAATCGTCTGCTCGAACCAGGTATTAAAAGTGCAAGTTTCACAAGTATTTCTTTCGGGTTTCAGTTTTCTTGGTATACATCTACTTGATAGTGGGTTTATTGTAATTAGGTGTATTCATTTAGAGGAGCACCCACCAGCTGATATTTTCGTAGTCGTTTATCTTAGACAAAATTGGGATAAATACGTTGGGAGCTTTTTTCTCCCTCGTCAAAAAATATAAACAAATCGGCGTATTCACTGACATTCCGAGGTCGACAATCACAAACTCGTACCCAACCCTTGCTTTTCGGTTGCCCGTCTTTCGGATTGGGCAACTGGGTATTATCTCAGCGAAATGCACTCATTTGCAAACCAATTTTGCACGAGACGTACCCAACCCTTGCTTTTCGGTTGCCCGTCTTTCGGATTGGGCAACTGGGTATTATCTCAGCGAAATGCACTCATTTGCAAACCAATTTGTTTTTGCACGAGACTCACTAGGAACCCAGCTGAATTTATTGTTTGTGATGTTTCTAAGCAACTGAATGTGCTGCACCAGGTCGCCTCATGTTTCATTTGGTGCGATATTCGAGATATCGCGATACATGCGTACTGTTGAAAACTCGTCGACAGCCCACGACCGGTTTCACTCTTCTGGAGCTCATCAGGTAGGCGCAGTACTCGAGTTTCCGTCAATCTTATGTTCCACTTGGAACCAGATTGCACGGAATTAGCAAACAAATTTGGTTTTGTAGAGACTCACCTGGAACCCAGCTGAATCTGTAGTCTATGATGTTTTGAACAGCCTTATGAGTAGTGTATTACGTCTATATTTGATAGTATCTCCATTTTAACACTTCATTTTGCCTGGCAGCTATGTATCGAAAGCCCACCGCTGAGCAGGTTTGCAAGGATGTGTTGGAAGTCGAATCGAAAAATCGTTCAGCCTAGCTGCTTTGCCACCCGAAGGTTGCACGAGAGCTGGGATACTGCCAGGTTACCCAAGCCTAGACAGGGGAAGTCGAGAGGCAGAGGTCGGGTTCGGACCACGGACCTTCCGGTCGGTAAATTCGCGCTCTAACCATTGGAAGTACCTCCACACTGTTGCTTCACTGCTGTACAGCCAGACATTCTATTTCTAAAAAGCCCTTAAATGAAAAGCAGAAGGGCTGGAGCGTAGTGCTAACCTACCTGTAGCGTCCTTAGATGCCAAAGTTCCCAAACACTCAGTTGGTTTGAGTAGAAATTGACGACATAAAGACGCCTGACATACGTTAGCTATCACCGCAGCCAGTTTCAAGGAAGCCCCCGGGAATAAGATTTTGGAAAGCAGATTGCATCCTAAACACCTACGCTTTCTGTAATAACCGAATTCACACAATGTGTTGTTCAAAGTTTGCACCATTCTCTAGGTGATATGGAAAACATCACTTCTCGTGGTAAACAGTGATTTGATGTGCATAATGTGACCGAGCCAGCACCCCTCTGATGTCAGGTATTGTCCTCAGCCAAGCTACCTGCTGCTCAACTAAACATATTTTTGAACCATGATAGTGAATCCGCCTACGCTATTTTACACTGGTTGCAGACCCTCACAGAACTGAGGACATCTTAGACCTTTCGTTCTCACGGACCATGTTTTCACTTAATAGGGTCCGCGCATTGTGAACCAATTACTTGTGCTAAGGTGTCTTTTAATGTTGCTTTTCGTGCTGACCAGTTAATGGATCGCTTGAGATCCCAATCGTATTGAGGTGGAAGGAAATGTGTCCACGTCACCGACCATTCTACTTTGTGACATAAATTGAATTATGTGAGCGATCGTATTACTCATTTTCCGCTACTAAAACCGTTTTTTATTTTCGTAAAAGGAGGAGGAACGACGGGCCAAGGAAATGAACGAACGCCTTCAACGCGAACGAGAACAGGAACGCGAAGAGAAGCGACGAAAAGAGGCTAGTTATTTTCCGTTGGTGTCAACTATGTTGTTAACTATTCGATTGGCTTAACTTGACACGTGTTCATTCAAATGGTTTCGGTCGTACCATATCAGTGTTTTTCGCCAGTTTGGTCCAGCTTGTCGACCTATCACAAGGGTACGGCGGCTGCAGCTACCACATTTCCGTTCACCGATAATATGGAGATTAAGGAGGTGATACTCGCGCTTTGGGTGCAATGACCGAATAAGTTTTGTATGATAAAGCATGAACCGAAAGGGCGTGTTTTTTAGGGTTGCCCAGGATATCCATCTGGGGAAGATTGATGTGACTGGTAAGGGCTTTTATCCTTCGTTGCCAGATCATGGACTGACCGCCCCTAAATCGCCAGGCGCGTAGCCAGATGAAAAAATCCTGCAATGCAAGCAGTCCCAGGTATATTAAACGCACAGCGTGAGCAGTGGAATGTGACCAGATGATCCATAAGCAGATAGGGTTTTTTGAAAGCCGTCTGACATATCTCATTATTACTCACCCGATGTTTCCACTGCTTTTTCCTAACAGGAAGAGGAACGCCAGAAACGATATGAAGCGGAACTTCGTGAGTTGGAAGAAAGGCAAAAAATGGAGTTGGAAGAACAAAAACGCATAAAGCGGGAACAAGAGATCATTCTAAACAAGAAGCGCACACGTCCTAAGCTCTCCTTTACTCTGAAGAAATAACACAGTCCTGAATGCTGCTTCACACCCGTCAAGTTACGACTGTTTTGTCGCATTGCTCCTGCTGTGTCGCCTGTTTTCTTGTTCCTTGTTTGGCCTTAGGCATTGATTTCCTCATCTCATGGTATTTTCCACGAACTAGAAGATCTACTCGGTTTTCTCACTGAGCTTCAGCCTCAGGCTTTGGAAATTTCCACTCCCCCGGTGTATATAATTTTATATTGCAACATATTCGCGAAGAAATTTTCACTGAGTTGCTGCATTCTTATCTATCGACCGGGCACATGCCAGAGTACGACGGGAGTAAAGCCACACGTCCCGACGTGTTTGTTTGCATGTATGGAACCTTCGAGTAGCGTAGATGCTCTTCATTGCCCAGCTTCCGGTGTCGTAAATCTATGTCGTCACAAAGGTCTTGGGGCTCACACTTGATATTCATGTAATCGCCTTCTGTAGGCCGAAAAATTCGGAGTATGTGCGCAAACTACTCCACCTCAAAGGCTCCACGAGGCTTCCGCTGAGCGAAGCAATTTTTGATAGCAACGACTCGCTCATTCCCAAAAAAAGAGCGCCTGTTTCGATTCGTGGAACAATTTCGGCACAAACTCAACTGGTTGCCAACAGTTACTCAGTCGGATTTCCCATTCGCAGTGCAGCCCTGGACATAAAAATTGGAACCGCCGACGGCTTCGGAAATAAACGAATGGCTTTTGTCCCTCAGGTGTCACCTAAATGCTGGTACTGATGGACTCCCACCCGCTCTATTTGAAGACGGGAGTTATATCCTCAATCGATGCTTGTCGTCTAACCCATTTGACTCTGTCTGCGACGAAGAGACCGTTCCGACTAACTGGGTTGGGTCGATGGTGATGCCCGTTTGCGAAGAACGTGCTCAAGGTGAGTGTGGCGATCACAGGGACAGTTTCACCAACATCGTAATCAGACTTTTCGCGTTGCTTAGTTACCTCATCTTACGAAGGCGAAGACGTGACCCTAGAATAGCACGGAGGATTACGGCCTGGAAGAGGATGTGTGGACCACATCTTCACACTGCGTCAAGTAGTAGAGCAACTACATCCGTATAGGCACACTACAGTCCTAGTGTTCCACGAGCCCAGCAGGGTGTTCGATTCTGTCGACTAGTCAGTTTATTTCAACACGCCTATGCAACGGGGTATACCCCAGAAGTTCTCAAATATGCGCTACTTGTGTTCACATTTGGGTCGTGAGAGTACGACGGTCACTCCGAAAGTTCCCCTACAAGCAGCGGTGTCTGATTTTTTGTTTAACTTCGTCATTGATGCGATGATAACCCCGGTGTTCAGATCTCACCGAGCGAGAAGCTTATCGACCTGGAATGTGCAGATGGCATTACTCTCACTCTCGAAAACATGCAGGTGCCAGCATTACTGAGAAAGCTGATCGGGGTCATGCAGTTCTTCGGCATGCACGCACATTGCATTCATGTAGTGGGACGTAGTCTTTGAACATGCCTCTATGAATTCAAAGAGTTAATGCTATTTGTATTTTGGAAGTTGCATTAGCTTTGACGGTATTGTAAACGCTGAAGTCAACGCAAGGATCTCAAAGGCCAGAATTTCGTTAGCCACGTCGCACCAGTTGGGACGTCAAAACGGTATACCGCTAAATGTATCAGACGACAGCTCTTGCCGTTGTGTTGTATGGCTGCGGGACTTGGTCACTTCGGGCGGAGGAGGTCAGAAATATCAAGGTATCTGGCCATCTATGTCCGGGGTGTGTAGATGGAATCACTTGGGAAAAGCGAATTCGCAGTGAAGTGATCAGGAGCCGGGTTCCTGGTTAAACGCAGAGTGCTTTACTCAAAGAAAGCATCCAGTGTTGCCAACAGGGACGACTTGGCCGTGTTACGCATGCCAAGTTAGTGCTTACCGGTGTGATTCTTCGCAGATATTCCTAGATGTTTATTTTGACTACGAGTTTCACCCGTCGGGAATGATTTCTTTTGTCGGATACCTCCGTGTAAACAGATGGCAGGGATATCATAGAGTGCAGCGACCCGTTACTAGACGCAGTTTGGCAATGCACGAAAGGGACAAAATTTTTGATGCACACTTATTTGAGGTTACCGAACCACAGGCATGACTGGTACTTTTGCTTTTCGTTGAAGACAAGGGCCCAATCGGTACGTCTCGGGAGGGTCACGTAGCGTTTGTTGGCATCCAAGTTTTCGGTTTGCAGGTTATGTAGTTTCTACTGCATTGTTTCTTCACTATAAGGTAGCAGATAGGAGCATGCTCATTGTCATAATACCGTTTACCAGCTGTTTGAACTGTTTACCAGTTGAGTGGAGTCTTCGCTCCAACTGGCATACAGAACATATGTTACCTGACGACTTTGAAGGGTATTTTTCAAGTTGGACGGCATGTCTATTCTTCGCTCAGGCTGCTAACTAAATGCTGTTGGGATCACGAGGGTATCTAGGGCATCTGGAGATAGGCTCGCCAATTGTCCCTTATGTCAACTATATCTTAACGAAGTTTGTGCAGTTCGAATGGATGTACTGCAAATATCCTGACGTGTGTGAAATATGAAAGCTCAAACGAATCCGTATAAATGGAAATTAAAATTTTTTCAATGAATTGGTGGTCCAGATAGGTTCACAGGTTATCCATCAGGTGGCCTTTGATCTTTTGGCCGAGTTTGTCAATCAACTTGCAAACCTTTCGTCGACAATCAAGCGGATGTTATCAGTGCGTCGTTATATGTCCACTTCTCTTTTACTTCCCCGCCATAATTTTTTTTCATAATGTCTGATAACTCCTGACCTAGTTGACTCGTTAGACCTTGGCTTTCTAGTAACTACTAGAAGGCCCCCACGCGATTGCTCAATGGCATTGTCTCAACCGGGAAGGAAAAGTTTGAAGGCCAATTGCCAAGCTCGGTGACCGATACCCAACAGTAAATATCATTTAATACAGTAGAACGAGTGGTTATGAGCTTCCTTGGAGCATCATAATGCATGTGCAGTAAGAAGGTGTCCGGTAATCTGTAGGCCACTCTGAGAGTGTCCTACGTTTTTGAATGTTTGAAGGGGATTATGGGTACCGATAAGGTGGCGTGCTGATGCTATTCACACTCCACAGAAATATAAGCACCGAAATATAAGAGCGCGATCATTGTCCTTCATACGACCGGATTGGCTCTCTTCAACAAAGTCATGCATTTCCCCTACCTTACACTGTCTGGCGGTACTTGTACGGCATTACAATAAGACCGGATGTTTTGTTAACTGCAGAAAGCATCGTATCGGCTCATTAACAATTCGCATTTGAACGTACATTTTCTCCCACAATAGAGGATCCTGTTAAGCGCTTTGTTTTCCCTAGCCAGCGTCTGAGACTACACGTGTGCGCTTGGCGTAAATTTTACTTCGCTTCCTACGTAGTGCTTCATTTTGTCCTTTGATTTATTTTAACCACAGTATGCAACTTTGTTTTGCTTTTTACATGAGTTGATTCTCAACGACTTACCTAAGATATGAAAATTTCCAGCACCAGCATAAGAGAACTCCTTACTCATGTAGTAGTATCGTCGTATTATAGGATACAAATCTGAAAATCATGACGTGGGGTACCGATCGCTGGGCTATGCAGTACACAAAAAAGTAACAAAATAATCTTAAGGTTGAACGTCAAAGGTCAGCGAACAAATGATTCAGGGAGTGAATTTGTGTTAGAGATGGCGAGATTTTCTGGTTCCACATATCTGAAGGTGGAAAGTCACTCTGAGAAATAAAGAATAAAAAAGAGATAGTTTCTGTGAGTGAATTCGTCAGATAGGAATATTCATAATTCTGCTCTTAAGCAAAGAGACGCTTGTCACTGAAACTGACATGATTCGTAGGTGGGTACCATATATTTAATGTTAATAAAGGCGTTTTCACCTCCATGTTTCTCCATCAATTGCAATGTTTCTTGAATTAGCTCTCCGAGATTTTCCCCTCTCTGCTGCCCATAGTCGATTCCGTCTCCCAAGTTCTTGTTTTTGTTTATAAACTTATTTAATACGGGCAAAATTTGTCGATAATATGGAACCAGGGCTTCACCTATCATATTTTCACATACGATGAGATGTTGAAGTGCTTTTAAAACAGTGCAACACACTTTGTGATTCTTCAACTCCAGAGCCTTCTTTATGGGTATAATAAGTTGCGGAACCACAGGCAAGACACGGCCGTCTCCACGCTTTAATAAATCATGCACACCTGAAACAAATTTTAGGAGACCAAGCTAACTAACCATTAAGAGCGAAAAGGGCATATGGATGCTCCGTTTCTGCAAGGCCCTCAAAAAATAATGGCAGGTAGTAATGATAGTCTATTTTTTCAAGGTCCACCTTCCAGGCGATTTTGCTCCCTCGACTGTCATGCTCTAAAGCTAGGGGGAAATCTCCTCTTTCATAAAATTTCCGAAACTGCGTGGGGTGTTCCAACCTCTGCTCTAGAAAGGCTCCCGTTGAAGGAGGCTGGCCAACGTCAAGCTTCCTTGAGAAGGACAAAACAGAGAACGGGGTGCATTGCATTTGGTGTCTGTGGCCTCTTGGTTCTTTCCGCACCGCTCTTTGGCGCTCCATTTGTAATTTCTCCGAACTCGTTGTTGTAACAACGGTGGGTTAAAACAAACCACACCTCATCAGCAAGGTAAACATTGGGGACGAAATGAAAACAATATTTTGATCAGAATTAGACTGACTTTGGTACGTAACATTCGTGACTATCCTTGAGCATACGCTCGCCATCGTTGGTGCATACTATTCGCACAATGGAACTGAAGTCTAGATAGCGACGACGTATCTCTGATGGACTAAAGCAATCGAGCACCAGTCCAATCTTTTGGGCCCTATTTAGACATAACAGAATCAGAGTTTCACCGATGCTGGAATATTATTCCGTTAGACTTTTACGCAGGAAGTATGGTTGCTCCAGTAGGTAATGTAATTTGGTGACCTGCAAAATATGAACGTAGATTTTGAATGTTTTCGATTTGAGCACATGCGCAACAAAATGCAAAGCTTTTCAGCGGAGAGCACTGTGCGGCAATGGGCCCTACCATCGTTATGGTTTCAGGGCTTTGCCTCAAAGATGGCTGACATTATACTTTGAATGAAAAATATTGATAGATTGTTTTGTGGCGTGTCGTACCTTCATTTTGCTTACATGTCTCCTTTTTGCGGACGACTTGAAATCCTGGAGTTCCAATGCCATTGCCCTCCACATGGATATAGATGCTGGCAAGCAATGGTCGTCTGACTGGCACCTTCCTCTGAGTGACGAAAAGTGCGTCCATATGTCATTCGGAGGAGACTCAGCGAATGCCTTTGTTATGCATGGCGAGAAAGGCCCCGATAACATTATGAGGATAGACGCCAAAAAAGTTTTTGGGATCTGGGTCTCCCCAAACTTATCTTTCTCACTGCACCGTGTGAAATCGGCCCGAAAGGCATTCACCATTTCACGCATGATCCGACGCACCTGTTCCCGTATTACTCGCATGGACTTCTAAATACTCTACGGGGCCTACGTCAGACCGCCGCTGGAATACGCCAACCAGCTTGTTTACTCAGGACGCAGGAAAGATGGCACCCTCATTGAGCGTGTCCAGCGAGCCGCCACGAGAATGGTTGCCGGCCTCAAATTCGTGGACTACAAAATTTGTCTCGCGATGCTTGATCTCCTTCTCCTGGAGTATCATCGCCTACGAGGGGACCTAATTCTTGCTCATGTCCTGTTTGAACAAAGCTTGACAAACAGGTTTTTCACCGTTGACCCAGCAAACACACGGCAGTGACATGGTAAGAAGGTTTTCAAGCTCAGAGCGCACACATTCATCAGGCAAATTTTCTCCTCCTTTCGGGTAGTAGCTGCGTGGAATGAACTTCCTTCGACGGTTGTCCACGCTCCTTCTAGAACCCAGTTTAGAGCACCGTTAGATATTTATTTATGCGAATCCTCGCGCTGGCAAGCATACTGCTCCGTACTGAGAACACTACTTGTTTGGCCACACAGCCTAATCACTCACACATACACATAACACTGGTGCGCCTCTACTTGACAGAGTGGTTCACACCGATGCTTCGTCTGCGTTTAGCCATAGTACACAGGCTCCGAATATCTCCATTCCACTCCCATTGCCCAAAAGGTAGTTGATGTTCTATTTGCTTCAGCGACTTGCGTCTTCCAGTGGCTGTTTGCTGTTTGCTTGTTCGAAATGACAGAGCTGTTTTACTGGTCTGGCTTTCTCTCCGACTGGATAAAATATCTAGTAGCTGGAGTTATTTAATAATGCACAAACCGCACTTGTAACTGCTTGGATGTTTTTCCAACTTCTAGATCTGGTGGCATGCACGAGGGATGAAAACATCGATGTAGTGGACCGATACGCCCTGCAGGGAAGGTCGCCCTGTTGCGTTACACCATGGTGCGTTCGTATACTCGGCACCCCTCAAGTATCGCCAGTGTATCGCCAGTGGTTCTGAGCCTGGTCTTTAATTTAGGAAAACCAAAAAAGTGTAGCGCTGCTGTTTGTCTGTAGCTGCATTGACCTTGTCTCGGTTGTCAATTGTCCCACAATACCAAGTAATACAAGCAGATGACAGCTGCCCTCCCGTTTGTTCTAAACAAATTAAAAAATGTTTAAAAAAACGTTCATGCATGGGGTCACCTGAGATTACCTGTGAGGCTCACGGCTAACGTCGACGTACAAGGTATTGCCACCTTCGTCTTACTAGGGTTACAACACCCCTANTAGTGCACTCCATCATCTAAACATAGCACACACGTTCTTCCCCCTTGTCATCTAGGGCGATCATATGCACAAAATGCTGATAACTTATGATTTCCTGATTACAAGCAGTCACAGCTAGCACTTAATGGCTGTTTCTTGCCATGCACAATTCGTTTTCTGGAGTTGACAGCACTGACACGGCAGCAGTGCCCCTTAATCTTACTTTCATGTAAGGTTGACGCAGTAGGCCACAGTTAAGCTACGATTTTTATCCATTATCCTGGAAGCTGTTGCCTATCCGCTCTTTACTTGTCGCTGCTCAAATTAACCCCTCTTTCTGCACAACAAGGACCTTAGGTCATGACGCTTTGGTGAGACAAAATACCGTCTGTTCTCAAACAGTCCAACGGCTTATTTCTTTCTCGTCGCCCCTCTGCCCAAGCTTACAACCTCGACTCCAGTTACCCAAACGCCCCTTAGAGCTGTTATTCATTCGGACTGGCTGGTGTCCGGCCTACACTCACACGGTCCTCCAAAAAAGGAAATTATCCGTGAGCCTACATCTGCATGACCCCTTATGTCAATCTCTGTCTCACCCAGAACCAGCTGCCACGAAAGTGCGTCCATTCACCGACCATTGACAACCGGTACGGGGCTGCCCATAAACCGGAGCATGTTAGTGCGACGATGGTATGGCACTACCATGGCCAGTGAGATGGCACTCCTGCAAACATTTTAGCCAGAATCTCAACCGCAACCCTTCGCCCACTCAAGCCTGTAGCCACAACTTCGAGCAGTTTCCATCAGGTCCCGTCATTGGGATGAGCTATTCCGTACTCAGTGAAATTCCGGTCAGATTTTCTAGCCTGGCTTTTCTGCTACAATTTCGGCTTGCCTCCTGCACAAGTTAAAATCCGTATACGGAGCTCGGCTCACCCTATTTATTGACGACTTGCCCCCATCTAACCTATTCCCATACCTGACTTCCCTGCAACAGTACAATCAGTGAGTCTGCTTACTTTTAGATTGAAACACATTTTTGAAACAAAACTTGCCTTGCGCTACCAATCTGAATTTTTCCAACTCCATCTCCACTATTGCTTGTTGTGACTCCGGCCATTTACCTAACCACCCAAGGTCACCCATGACCAGCAATGGTTTTCAGTTTTGGTTCGTGCCACCTGACTGTTTTTGAACTAGTCGGACCTCATGCCTACTGTTCCCAACAAGTTGGAAAAGAAACCTGTTATTGCTTTACCATCGGATTTTCGCAACTGTTTATGACATCGTTCTCTTTTTGTGCAAATGCACTTCCACACAACACCCCGTCATGCTCCATTCTAGCTGTAAAACTATGATCATACCAGACGGTATTTTTGGATTTGGATCACCAATATGTCCACAACGTAAGTCTTCACTTGGTAGTATTTGCAGATGATTTCTTTGAACAACCTAAACAGCTTATGAATACGACGGATACACTCACTTTCCAAGGACGCATCCACTCTCGGACACCCCATATCTATAGTACCCGCAATCACGAAAGTGTAAAGCTTATACCTATGAGCCAAACTTTGGATGATTTAAAGAGTCACCTTAACCTTTTCGTCGCGTGTGTTCGAAAGCTTAGATAACTTGTGTTTATGTTCACGACGATTAGAGATGACCGCAAAATTACTTCCGTGTCTCCTCAGGCAAAACCGAACTGGGTAGGCGTTGCCTAATTTGCTGCTTATAATTTGCAAATGCACTCAACTGTAAGCTGCTTTTGATTCCTAGACCTCTGTTGGGGTTTACTGCATTTGCTGTGCCACCACCACTAACGCAAAACAGTGGGGGTTCTTTTATATCACTGCATGCATCAATGCCAGACTGTTATCTCTCACACATTCATTTGACCCATCAAATGTCTTGAGGGATGAAAACAAAACAGCTGCCGGTTTCTTTACAGAAATATCTGAAGTCAAATCCACAACTTTGGGAGTCATATCAGTGGAACTGTAAGATTTTTGCGCTAGTGAATTGCGAAGGAAGATAATAAAGTTAATTTCAATGAAAATAGTGCATACTATAACGGTTCACACCATGAAAACACGAATGCGCGAAGGCACCATCTGTTCATAATTCAGCTGTACTCTTAATACTTGGATCAGCTAATAAAAAATCCAAATAATGCGACAACCTTATATGGTCCATGTCCGTAGGTGGAAATCTCTTTAGCGAGGTGGTTGATACTGACATGGTGGAGTGGGGCCCTATTTACTGTCAGCCCCTCCACTATCGACAAAGGGTTCCGAGGGCCAGATATTTAACAGCAGGTGACTGGACTCCCTGATATGGTTAGATGTTATATATGTATGCACAGAGGTGCTAAGCATAAAGCCAACGATCGACTTTAACTTGGCTCAGGGAAAAAGTCAAAAGTTAATTAAAATTCCCCAAGATTAATTATGCGGTGACATTAAGGAGGCGCTGAACATGCTACACGACCCCCCCACCCATACTTGCTCACCCGACTAGTGGGTAGCTTGGGATTCGGGATGGCGGCTACAGCTTGCTTTGCTCGTACCAGGAATCCAAATGGACCTAGCATTTGAGCACGAATAAAGTTGAGATGGCCGCTCAACTAAAAAAGTCAGTGATACAGATGGTACGGACTATAAAAGTTATATATTATAATGCGTCTTGATATCTCCATCTGCTTAAGTAGGGGAATATACTGTTTGCTGTGAGCTTAGGGCACACTGAGCCACAGGCTTTCTAAAAGTCACGGAACGTTTTGGTAACGTATCAAAGACCACTAGTACATCTGCGTGGATAAAAAAGCTGACCTTGCAGCTTATTATTTAAAAAACTAAGTACTTTGAAGTCAACATTCTTATAAGGCCGTGCGCCTAGACATGAATCTCAAATGAACATCAGTATAGTTTTCTTAATTAATGTATCTAATGCCGATGTCTGATGAGCATTAGACTCCAAGAAAAAAATATGCTTATCCGAAGGGCTAAAAGTGGGTAATCCTTGTGCATTTTAATGTTTCTACAAGGAAAAAACCTGTCGACTATTAGTGTGCTTTAGTTTTGGCAAAAGGCCGAAAAGACAGGATGAAGAAATCGGATTAATTATTTAGAGTCACCGAGGTGTTTGAACTTCAACGGCTCTGTGATCACGCTGTCCTGGCAACAAAAACTGAAGCTGGTGGTGAAGGAAGTTATTATCTACCACGAAAGGAATTGGCATATTAGCAAATATACACTCATTTGCAAACTATTTTTTGGAGAGACTCACGTGAATCCCAGCAGAATCTCTCGTTTATGATATTCTCAGGCAACTGAATGTGCTGCACCAGGCCGCCTCATGTTTCAGTCGCTTCGATATTTGAAATATCGCGATACATGTATATCTTTGTAATGTACTACTCATAAGGTTGCTAAGAATCCGCCGACAACCCAAGGCCGGTTTCACCCTTTTTGGGGCTCATCAGGTAGGCGCAGTCCCCGGGTTTCCGTCAACCTTATGTTCTAATTGAAACCGAATTGCACGAAATTAGCGAAACCGGTCGTGACCTGTCGACGGACTTCCAGCGACCTTATGGGCAGTACACTACAAAGGTATACATGTATCGCGAAATTTCAAATATCGAAGTGACTGAAACATGAGGCGGCCTGGTGCAGCACATTCAGTTGCCTGAGAACATCATAAACGAGAGATTCAGCTTTGCAAATGAGAGCATGTCCGCTAATTTCGTGCAATTTGGTTTCAAGTAGAACATAAGGTTGTCGGAAACCCGGGGACTGCGCCTACCTGATGAGCCCCAAAAAGGGCAAAACCGGTCGTGGGCTGTCGACGGATTTTCAGCAACCTTATGAGTAGTACATTACAAAAATTGGCATATATTCTCACGACAGAGGTGCGATTAAACTGCTTTCAGTGGGTCCGCTTGATATCTGCTAGCGTTCCAAGTGTGACCAGACTTAACGGAGGGGCACTTTAACCTGCAAAGTTCACAAAGCCATGGCGGCTTTTATGGCCTCAAACTATGTCTAAGTTACCATAAAGACTGACAGCAACGTCAAGCAGCACTCTCATTCATGGGGTTTAGATAGGCCCGTTGTTTACCATTAGTCCCTGCGAATCCTCTAATAATCTGTGGATTGTTTTATACCACAAAGCTAACGGCTTCCAATTTATCCTCGCCCAGGGAATAGAATATGATTTCGCAGCGATTTTCTGCGGCACATTTTTCTTGGGTTCTGTGTCTCGTTCCAAGTAACTATCATAACAGGTTTTTTCAGATTGTCTCGTAGCCACACTTATAAGCTCTTCTGAGGGGCCGGCAATGAAACAGAAATATTATGTGATATGCGTGCTGACTTTCGGGACAAGTCTGGAAACTTTTATCTCAAAGCTCGTGCGGTTGGGCGTCACGACATTTGGTCAGCTGGGTAAACCATCCATTACCGAAGACCATGAAAACCAACTTCAGTATGCTGGGGCCGCAGTCTGGGTTGCAGCTCACCATACTTTGTCTCCAGAGTTTGCTTGTGCGCTTCAGATGCTGATTGTAAACGCAGAGGGATTTCCGTGGATAACCAAAATCGAAAGGTGTCTTCTGCTTTTCAGGTTTCCGAGAGGCAGTCAAAAATAGTGACGGTAGTTTGGAAGCAAGTTTAAGAGGTGTGCGTTCACCGAAAAAGTTTAAAGCACCAACCACCGTTCTTGAATGTCGAGATGACCTAGTCTTGTAGTTCGCAGTAAGTCAGAAGAACACGTAAGTACGGACACGGGTGTGTTGAGTGCACGCGGCTAAATGGGTCCGCCTTCGTGGCAGGTAAGCAAAACAACTGAGTCACATATCGCCTCAGCCCACAGCGCTCACGCCAGCCAACCCATCGGACACGCATCCAATCAGCCACCCAATTCACACGCCAAATTGATGGTGGAAGGACGAACGGACACGCACACGCGCAAACACTCTGACGCACCGAAGTAGCTACTACACCTAGGAAAGCATCTATTGATGAACTTTCATACAGCACGTTAAGGAGTCGTTATAGATCACATAGAAGTGAACATCGTGAAACGTGTTACATTGCCTGGTAGAAAGGGCAAGTCTATGTACCAGCCATCTTGCACAACTTTGATAACTGCAGTAGAAGCTGCTTTAGCCAATACGTAATAACCCCTCTTTGTCTTAGTACGATGATGTTTCAGAGAGGGGGTCATGGCCTTGGGTCTCCTAAAGCAACGAAGTGCATGTACTTAGTTATTTAGGAAGCCATGTTTTCAGACGTTGAGATCACCCTCCGGGGTTCTCCTCGGCCAAAATGATACGACGTGTGCATCTAATATATTTCTGCGTTTGACATTCTCCTTCGAACAAACTCTCCCTGTGTTCTGCTTGAGAATGTCAGAGTAGTGTAATCGCCATTATTATTAATTATATGCGTTTTGTGAAGCTAGTACTGATCACGCGCGTTCAGTTTACCTTCAGATAACGTACGGCCCGCTGAAGCACGCGGTGAGGGACGAATCGTGGGTCCTTGCTGCTTAGTTTTTGTAGTTTGCGGACAGATTTTGCGCGGGTATGGTGACTAATCAAAAATTTTACCGCACGACTCTTCAAGACGTCTTTCGATGGAACGTGTTTTGGAGGTCACATTATGGCTCTAGCCAAAACGTGCGGATGTTACACGATGCTTTCTGGTAATTCCAAGCAAATGAAAGCATGACATAGTAACAAGACAAAACGCCGGCCACTTCATCTTTTCTGATGGTCTATTCAGCACAAACTTTTGCTTCATACTGCAGGCCTAATCATTCCTAAACGAGAAAAGGTTTTTGCGCTTATGAGCAAATTACTCTTTTTTTACAAGGGCGTACGCATTCGGACGCCTGGAGCACACGCCGCCTGTTATCAGAAAGATTTATAACCTGTATCTACCTGCAACAAACGGGCTTCCTTAGTAAGACCCATCCAAGACAATGGGTTGTGTATGCTCCACAAACACCGCCATGCCTGTGAAATGTCAGATGAGAGCAGGTTTCTGCGTTCTGACGAGGCACGTATTGATGTGGTACCCTGCTGCGATTTTCGCTCAAGCACAGGCCTGTACTACTGAACATTCGCCAGAATTGAATGCACATCACCTGCTATAACAAAAAACTACCGGGAAATCACTCGGTGGATTATATCAATGTTCCTGGCGGTAGTTGTGCAATTATTGTGAAGTAATTTCATACCAACCCTTCATACAAACCTTTGAAAAGAAAGCAGCGGATAGTTTCTTTTCACAGAAAGCGCCAAATTTGCTCTTGAAAGTCATCAATCGGTTCAACGGAACTCGGTCGTAAAGAACTCGATCACCCAATGGCAATGAAAAGGTTGATATGTGATCGCTGATGTTTGGTCTTTATTGCTTCTTAGACGAAATCTCACCGGGCGGCAATTGCATTGAGTGCTGTTTGCAATTGATAACACCTTCGTCTTACAAGCTTCGCATGACTTTTCAAGTCTTGCTTGGTTTTGTGGGCTGCCTTCTGCATTTGTAGTACAGTAACAAATAACTCGAAACGGCGATTTAAAATTTACCAGCAGCGCACGCAAATATACTATTAACTTTTCTGTATTCACCTAATGCTTTTCCAGAGACGGTGATGCCGTAAAGCGACCAACTTAACAAAAAAGTAAGAAGGATCACGGATTTCTCTTGTTTGAAAATTTTCACAAGGGTTCCAAATCCTAATGCTTATTTTCATCTTACACACCATCGTTTGAGGGAAGCTTGAATATACTGCCAAAGGCGCAATATTTTTATACAGTCCACATTGCAGCCTGCGGCTTTAACAAAACCCATTTTAACACGCTTGGACTAAGACAATGCTATATAGCCCTGCAGCATTGAGAACTTGTGGTAAGAAGTTTGACCTTAAATTCGAACTCAGCGTGACGCCAGCTTACTTGTCCTCTTTTGAAATGTGAATCAACAGATAAATCTTATCGGTGAAACTATTGGTGCATACATCCGAAAAGACGGAACGGGGGCCAAATACTCACAGGGAACTCTTCCTTCGTGACATGTACTAGCTGCTGCATTTACCGGGTGAAGGCGCTACTCGGAGATTACTTGTTGTTCAAACCGAGTCTCACTACGAGATGGTTCGCGTCGATGTAAAATGTCTTACCCCCTGGAAACGACAACCTGTAAGCACGTCAGGTTTACCGTAAGTATAACTATAAGGTGAGGTCTAAATTGGAGAACAATGCGAACGCAACGAAACCGCGGGTTTCCAGAAAATGCATCCGAGCACACTGCGGGATGGTCAGCAGAGGAACGGGGAAGTCTCTTGAAAACCCTTTATTTGAGTCCGCAATAATATTGTTTGGCCCGGTAATGTTTTGCAAATTTTGACCTAGCTGCGCCCAAATGGTAAATGACAATCAGGAAATCTTTGCTGCTGCAAAAATCAATCCACCAAGATTTTTCGCTGTTTGACGTGTATTTAAACAGAGACCTTTTGTGTCTTGTGGCGCGTGTTTACCCTATCAAGAGCTGTGTTAGGTTCTCATAACTTACAGTATCTTGTCTTAAGCTCACCTAAGCTGATTGTACCGTTTTTCATGATGTCGCCAAAACGTGTTAATCATACGCTGACGTGCATCCTTATTTCTTGGTTGAGTTTCATTATGGGCGCGGATGTAACAATGATAGTGCGTGAGACAAATGGGATGGGGAAAACCACCTCAAAGTTAAGTTCTCAAAAAGGGACGTTTCATGCCAATAATGACAACGACTTAGATTCCACAGTATCTTCTCAAGGATTCATTAAATTTAACGCGAATATGGAGAAAAACCATTGCATATCCACTAACGTAGGCGGATACGTCAAGATAAACGTCCTAGAACCTTGGACAGTACATCATGTAACTACATCATGACAGCTTATACCGTGCACAAGTAGCCTCATAATGTCCCATCCTACCTTAACAATTTGTTCTCCACGACCGGAGAAAGTTGCAAGTATAGGCCATTGAGGGACACAGAATCCTCCAACTTCATTTTCGCCCCACCGGAAATCTTCGTTCCGAGAATAACACGCGATGTCGGTCACAGAGCTGCAGGGTTTCTGGTTGAAATTTTATTTACTCTCACCTTTTTGGCTTTCTTGTGGCATTGGAGGCATTTTACCGTAATTTATTCATAAATTCACGGACTAATAAGCAAGATCAAGGGTTCGCCCAGGCTTATTGTGTCGAGTTTGTTTTTGTTGGTTAGAGCATTTTGTCCAAAATAGAAAGTTCTCAACGCGGGGCAGTCATCCTGTTAGCACAAGGACTCAAATAAGGAAGCGTCAGGTGTCTCATAATGTGTCAGTAATATTATATTGAATTATTATATTTCAATTATATTATGAAATTGTTTACCAACTCTCTGTACTCATCGTGACTGTTGTTTTGTCTTTTACCAAGGTGCTTTTCTTGCTTCTAGGAAGCAAAAATTTTGGTTTCCTTTGCGATAAAATACCACAAATCCGGTCCCGTGGTTACAACGGTGATGTAAAACGAATTTCATCGCTTTCGTTTAAATATGCTCAGGCTTTAGGAACATATTGAAGATGGAGACGCTTATCTTAAAAGTGTTACCATAATAAATAAAATTTTTGTAAGAGTGCGCTGCAGAACAGAATGCAACAGAATGTGCAACAGAACCAGAATACCAGGACGTGGGCAGATTGTGGGTGCTTAAAGGTGTGGCTGAAAGTTTAGACCTTGTACACTTACAGGATGGGAACACACTTTATCCTGGTAATGTATTGGTATCTTGGTAGTCCGGGTGCATCAGTTGGTAACTGATCAGGTAGCGTTTGATCTTTTAGCCGAGCTTGGCAACTGATTTGCAACGTTTCGTCACCGGGTGCATCAGTTGGTAACTGATCAGGTAGCGTTTGATCTTTTCGCCGAGCTTGGCAATTGATTTGCAAACGTTTCGTCACCATTCGAGGAGACATCTTCAATGCACTACTGGTTGGGTAGTTCCTTCCTTTGTACCTGCGTTTATGTAGTTTATCATGAGCAGCCCTTGCGCTGTAACCTGATTGGCCATTGACAAATGACAGCGAATGAGAGCCAGAGAATATAATACCCAAAGCTTCTACGGACTTCAAAAAATTGCACAAGGAGACCACATCACTAAGGATAATTGTGTCATTTCCAGGCACGCCGACCTACAACCTTGCAAAGGAACTATCTTGAAGGGCCAAGTATCTCATTAATGAATTGCAAAACTCAATAAAAAGCATACAAAAGTTTCTGCATAAACTAAGGAGAAGGTGTCAGCTCACTGTTCACATCAATGGACCTTTATTCCGCAACCATAAACAGCGGATACTTTATGTGGGCGATGCCTTTGTCGTCGTCAGAAAAGAGCAAAATACAACCAGCAATCTCACTAATAAACAGTACCCCCGATGATGTCGCGATGGAAGAGGGAAAGATCAACAATCTGGCGGTTTTAGACATGCTCATCAAAAGGTTGCTGGAAGACGAATGCGAATAAACCTTTAAAGAAAGGCTGCGCAAACGAATCGAATTTTGAACTACCACAGAAAACACCCAAACTGCCACAAGGAGAGCTGTATTCAAGCTCTATCCAAGCGAACTGAAACATAATGCAGCACAGTAGAATCTAAGGTAAAACAAGAGAAACGCCTATAAAATATCTTTCATAGGACCGATTACATACGGAATGTTTTCTGGAGATCTCTGGATAAATGCGATTCAACCGACTCGACAACAGGAAGAACAAGCAAAACAATCATTCTGCCAAAACCATTCTGGAGATGACCGCCATGATACTAAGACAGCATGACATAAATGTTGCCCATAGCCTGATGGACGCGCTACAAACACCACTATGAAAATCAATGGGGTTACTTAATGCGATGGAAAAGACAGATATACTCTACAATATTCAATGTGACGATTGTGAAAAACAATATGTGAGACAAACAAGGAGGAACTGTCAACCAGAGTCAACGAACACAAGGCCGCAACCGGGAGGCACGAAAAGTCCTCTCTCATTTCTGCACGCGAAGATGGAAAGGGAAGTAAATATGATCGGAATAACTTCAGAATACTGGGCCAGGAAAGAATAAGGAAGGAACGCGAGTTCATGGGGCCGTAGTACTCCTGTGATGGAGCAATAAGCAGACGCGTCGAGATCGATCTAGTCCACCAACCTCCGAGAACGAAGGAAATCCAGAACCACAAAACCCGGAGCCGGACAAGATCTCAAAGAGGAAATCAATAGAACAACAAAATACTAAAAATAGTAGGTACACCACAAACCAATCAAACAACACGACGCAATTCAGAACACAAACCGGCTAACCGCAAGAGTTAACAACAGACGGTAGCATGGCCGTAGGAAGCAGGAAATACGAACCAAAACGCAACACAGTTTATGATCAGATCAACCGGAATCCAATTTGAATGATGATGATCATCATCATTATCAGCTGTAATAACGGCGCACCCATCGTACGGTGTTTCTAGCTTCCCCAGTTTCGTTCACCGATGATTTGGAGGGTGGCAGCCGCATACTGAAGGCGGAAGCTGGTAAAATGGTGCATAAATCGAGCATTGTCAATGAGCTGTCATGTGTGGGGTTGGAATAGGAGCTATGCATTGAAGGCAGTTGACTTAATTCACGAGCGCTATTGAGGGCTTGACTAGGCCATGTCTGATAATGTCTCTAGCCATTAATGTGGCCCGTCTCGGGGTTCCATTCAGGAAGACGGCAGTGAACAGTGCAGGTGAGTTTGCTGGTAATAGCTTTCATACTTCGCCGCCAAGTCATTGTTTGACCGCCTCTGGCTCTCTTCTACTCTTCACGTGGTTGTGCAAAAGGAACCCTTCTAGAGAGTTGGTCGATTGGCATACGCAACACGTGACCAAGCCAGCCGAACCTATGCAGCTTGATCAGTTCATCCATTGAGGCTGAGTAATTTCTCTCGAATACCATTCGACGTACTTCAGGATTGCTGATCCGGTGTTCCCACCAGATTCGGGCAATGCTCCGAAGATATCGATGGTCAAACACTGAGAGTCTTTTGA